>NW_027101936.1:0-114297 GCF_035609145.1 Eleutherodactylus coqui | reverse complement strand
TCATTCATAGCGATACTAAGAATAATAAAGATAAAAAGCATCATAGGCTGAAGAAATTATACGCAGGGTACGTCATTTTTTAGCCTTCCATAACTATATAGCTATATATGCATACATCCATATATTTAGCTAGATATCCATAAAAATCTATATCGATATATATGTATTTCTATATATTTATATAGATATTTATCTATACACAGGGACAGATAGATAGATAGATAGACAGAGACTGTATGCAATAAGCCTGGATGTCTGACAGTTAAAGCTGCATCGTGATGTCATTAAGGCTCTATTATGACACGTACAGCTTGGAACCATGTATATTATAGCACGGCTGCCATTTACAGTCAGTCTCCATTGGAGTTGGAAGTTGGCAAACATGTACTAGGCTGTCTTCCCAAGAAGCCACAGCAGCCAGATAAATTGGATGTTCCACCGAACTGCTATTTTATTCAGCCAGTAAGGGGAAAGCGGTGGCCTACAAAATCTCATTGGTCGCTGCTGCTGCCGACATTTTTTTAAAAAGGTACGCTCAGTTGTTTCATGGAGAACATGAAGGTAGCTACTTACAATTCAGGCAGGTAGGTTCAGTTCTTGGAGGTTGGGGAATGCTTATGGGCAAGGCCTTATGTCTGATCATATTGGCTGCTTCCAACTGTACCTACCGCAAGCAGACGATCAGTGGATACAATGCTGCGAGCTGGGAAAAAAGCCTAGAATAATCCACGGCAGGCAGGCAAGCAAAATGTAAATAACGGGATTGGTTAGCTGCGCTAAAATTCTTGCTTGTACCTGAAAAAGGTTCCACCTGCAACGCGGCCTTCTACTGGTTTTTGCGACGTGACATTCACTGACAAGGCACAGGCGCTGGTAGGTTTCTGCGAGCACCCACAATACAGCGTTGCAGTCTTCAAATCTGTGCAGAACTCTTTTTTTTACCTAAAATTAGCAAGATTCGCTTAAAACTCTTGTGGTGTATTATAGCCTTCTCCTGAGATGACATTCATAGCGATACTAAGAATAATAAAGATAAAAAGCATCATAGGCTGAAGAAATTATACGCAGGGTACGTCATTTTTTAGCCTTCCATAACTATATAGCTATATATGCATACATCCATATATTTAGCTAGATATCCATAAAAATCTATATCTATATATATGTATTTCTATATATTTATATAGATATTTATCTATACACAGGGACAGATAGATAGATAGATAGATAGACAGAGACTGTATGCAATAAGCCTGGATGTCTGACAGTTAAAGCTGCATCGTGATGTCATTAAGGCTCTATTATGACACGTACAGCTTGGAACCATATATATTATAGCACGGCTGCCATTTACAGTCAGTCTCCATTGGAGTTGGAAGTTGGCAAACATGTACTAGGCTGTCTTCCCAAGAAGCCACAGCAGCCAGATAAATTGGATGTTCCACCGAACTGCTATTTTATTCAGCCAGTAAGGGGAAAGCGGTGGCCTACAAAATCTCATTGGTCGCTGCTGCTGCCGACATTTTTTTAAAAAGGGTACGCTCAGTTGTTTCATGGAGAACATGAAGGTAGCTACTTACAATTCAGGCAGGTAGGTTCAGTTCTTGGAGGTTGGGGAATGCTTATGGGCAAGGCCTTATGTCTGATAATATTGGCTGCTTCCAACTGTACCTACCGCAAGCAGACGATCAGTGGATACAATGCTGCGAGCTGGGAAAAAAGCCTAGAATAATCCACGGCAGGCAGGCAAGCAAAATGTAAATAACGGGATTGGTTAGCTGCGCTAAAATTCTTGCTTGTACCTGAAAAAGGTTTCACCTGCAACGCGGCCTTCTACTGGTTTTTGCGACGTGACATTCACTGACAAGGCACAGGCGCTGGTAGGTTTCTGCGAGCACCCACAATACAGCGTTGCAGTCTTCAAATCTGTGCAGAAACTCTTTTTTTTACCTAAAATTAGCAAGATTCGTTTAAAACTCTTGTGGTGTATTATAGCCTTCTCCTGAGATGACATTCATAGCGATACTAAGAATAATAAAGATAAAAAGCATCATAGGCTGAAGAAATTATACGCAGGGTACGTCATTTTTTAGCCTTCCATAACTATATAGCTATATATGCATACATCCATATATTTAGCTAGATATCCATAAAAATCTATATCTATATATATGTATTTCTATATATTTTATATAGATATTTATCTATACACAGGGACAGATAGATAGATAGATAGATAGATAGATAGATAGATAGATAGATAGATAGATAGACAGAGACTGTATGCAATAAGCCTGGATGTCTGACAGTTAAAGCTGCATCATGATGTCATTAAGGCTCTATTATGACACGTACAGCTTGGAACCATATATATTATAGCACGGCTGCCATTTACAGTCAGTCTCCATTGGAGTTGGAAGTTGGCAAACATGTACTAGGCTGTCTTCCCAAGAAGCCACAGCAGCCAGATAAATTGGATGTTCCACCGAACTGCTATTTTATTCAGCCAGTAAGGGGAAAGCGGTGGCCTACAAAATCTCATTGGTCGCTGCTGCTGCCGACATTTTTTTTAAAAAGGGTACGCTCAGTTGTTTCATGGAGAACATGAAGGTAGCTACTTACAATTCAGGCAGGTAGGTTCAGTTCTTGGAGGTTGGGGAATGCTTATGGGCAAGGCCTTATGTCTGATCATATTGGCTGCTTCCAACTGTACCTACCGCAAGCAGACGATCAGTGGATACAATGCTGCGAGCTGGGAAAAAAGCCTAGAATAATCCACGGCAGGCAGGCAAGCAAAATGTAAATAACGGGATTGGTTAGCTGCGCTAAAATTCTTGCTTGTACCTGAAAAAGGTTTCACCTGCAACGCGGGCCTTCTACTGGTTTTTGCGACGTGACATTCACTGACAAGGCACAGGCCTGGTAGGTTTCTGCGAGCACCCACAATACAGCGTTGCAGTCTTCAAATCTGTGCAGAACTCTTTTTTTTACCTAAAATTAGCAAGATTCGCTTAAAACTCTTGTGGTGTATTATAGCCTTCTCCTGAGATGACATTCATAGCGATACTAAGAATAATAAAGATAAAAAGCATCATAGGCTGAAGAAATTATACGCAGGGTACGTCATTTTTTAGGCCTTCCAGTAACTATATAGCTATATATGCATACATCCATATATTTAGCTAGATATCCATAAAAAATCTATATCGATATATATGTATTTCTATATATTTATATAGATATTTATCTATACACAGGGACAGATAGATAGATAGATAGATAGATAGATAGACAGAGACTGTATGCAATAAGCCTGGATGTCTGACAGTTAAAGCTGCATCGTGATGTCATTAAGGCTCTATTATGACACGTACAGCTTGGAACCATATATATTATAGCACGGCTGCCATTTACAGTCAGTCTCCATTGGAGTTGGAAGTTGGCAAACATGTACTAGGCTGTCTTCCCAAGAAGCCACAGCAGCCAGATAAATTGGATGTTCCACCGAACTGCTATTTTATTCAGCCAGTAAGGGGAAAGCGGTGGCCTACAAAATCTCATTGGTCGCTGCTGCTGCCGACATTTTTTTAAAAAGGTACGCTCAGTTGTTTCATGGAGAACATGAAGGTAGCTTCTTACAATTCAGGCAGGTAGGTTCAGTTCTTGGAGGTTGGGGAATGCTTATGGGCAAGGCCTTATGTCTGATCATATTGGCTGCTTCCAACTGTACCTACCGCAAGCAGACGATCAGTGGATACAATGCTGCGAGCTGGGAAAAAAGCCTAGAATAATCCACGGCAGGCAGGCAAGCAAAATGTAAATAACGGGATTGGTTAGCTGCGCTAAAATTCTTGCTTGTACCTGAAAAAGGTTTCACCTGCAACGCGGGCCTTCTACTGGTTTTTGCGACGTGACATTCACTGACAAGGCACAGGCCTGGTAGGTTTCTGCGAGCACCCACAATACAGCGTTGCAGTCTTCAAATCTGTGCAGAACTCTTTTTTTTACCTAAAATTAGCAAGATTCGCTTAAAACTCTTGTGGTGTATTATAGCCTTCTCCTGAGATGACATTCATAGCGATACTAAGAATCATAAAGATAAAAAGCATCATAGGCTGAAGAAATTATACGCAGGGTACGTCATTTTTTAGCCTTCCATAACTATATAGCTATATATGCATACATCCATATATTTAGCTAGATATCCATAAAAATCTATATCGATATATATGTATTTCTATATATTTATATAGATATTTATCTATACACAGGGACAGATAGATAGATAGATAGATAGATAGATAGACAGAGACTGTATGCAATAAGCCTGGATGTCTGACAGTTAAAGCTGCATCGTGATGTCATTAAGGCTCTAGTATGACACGTACAGCTTGGAACCATATATATTATAGCACGGCTGCCCATTTACAGTCAGTCTCCATTGGAGTTGGAAGTTGGCAAACATGTACTAGGCTGTCTTCCCAAGAAGCCACAGCAGCTAGATAAATTGGATGTTCCACCGAACTGCTATTTTATTCAGCCAGTAAGGGGAAAGCGGTGGCCTACAAAATCTCATTGGTCGCTGCTGCTGCCGACATTTTTTTAAAAAGGTACGCTCAGTTGTTTCATGGAGAACATGAAGGTAGCTACTTACAATTCAGGCAGGTAGGTTCAGTTCTTGGAGGTTGGGGAATGCTTATGGGCAAGGCCTTATGTCTGATAATATTGGCTGCTTCCAACTGTACCTACCGCAAGCAGACGATCAGTGGATACAATGCTGCGAGCTGGGAAAAAAGCCTAGAATAATCCACGGCAGGCAGGCAAGCAAAATGTAAATAACGGGATTGGTTAGCTGCGCTAAAATTCTTGCTTGTACCTGAAAAAGGTTTCACCTGCAACGCGGCCTTCTACTGGTTTTTGCCGACGTGGACATTCACTGACAAGGCACAGGCGCTGGTAGGTTTCTGCGAGCACCCACAATACAGCGTTGCAGTCTTCAAATCTGTGCAGAACTCTTTTTTTTACCTAAAATTAGCAAGATTCGTTTAAAACTCTTGTGGTGTATTATAGCCTTCTCCTGAGATGACATTCATAGCGATACTAAGAATAATAAAGATAAAAAGCATCATAGGCTGAAGAAATTATACGCAGGGTACGTCATTTTTTAGCCTTCCATAACTATATAGCTATATATGCATACATCCATATATTTAGCTAGATATCCATAAAAATCTATATCGATATATATGTATTTCTATATATTTATATAGATATTTATCTATACACAGGGGACAGATAGATAGATAGATAGATAGATAGATAGACAGAGACTGTATGCAATAAGCCTGGATGTCTGACAGTTAAAGCTGCATCGTGATGTCATTAAGGCTCTAGTATGACACGTACAGCTTGGAACCCATATATATTATAGCACGGCTGCCATTTACAGTCAGTCTCCATTGGAGTTGGAAGTTGGCAAACATGTACTAGGCTGTCTTCCCAAGAAGCCACAGCAGCTAGATAAATTGGATGTTCCCACCGAACTGCTATTTTATTCAGCCAGTAAGGGGAAAGCGGTGGCCTACAAAATCTCATTGGTCGCTGCTGCTGCCGGACATTTTTTTAAAAAGGTACGCTCAGGTTGTTTCATGGAGAACATGAAGGTAGCTACTTACAATTCAGGCAGGTAGGTTCAGTTCTTGGAGGTTGGGGAATGCTTATGGGCAAGGCCTTATGTCTGATAATATTGGCTGCTTCCAACTGTACCTACCGCAAGCAGACGATCAGTGGATACAATGCTGCGAGCTGGGAAAAAAGCCTAGAATAATCCACGGCAGGCAGGCAAGCAAAATGTAAATAACGGGATTGGTTAGCTGCGCTAAAATTCTTGCTTGTACCTGAAAAAGGTTTCACCTGCAACGCGGCCTTCTACTGGTTTTTGCGACGTGACATTCACTGACAAGGCACAGGCGCTGGTAGGTTTCTGCGAGCACCCACAATACAGCGTTGCAGTCTTCAAATCTGTGCAGAACTCTTTTTTTTACCTAAAATTAGCAAGATTCGTTTAAAACTCTTGTGGTGTATTATAGCCTTCTCCTGAGATGACATTCATAGCGATACTAAGAATAATAAAGATAAAAAGCATCATAGGCTGAAGAAATTATACGCAGGGTACGTCATTTTTTAGCCTTCCATAACTATATAGCTATATATGCATACATCCATATATTTAGCTAGATATCCATAAAAATCTATATCTATATATATGTATTTCTATATATTTATATAGATATTTATCTATACACAGGGACAGATAGATAGATAGATAGATAGATAGATAGATAGATAGATAGACAGAGACTGTATGCAATAAGCCTGGATGTCTGACAGTTAAAGCTGCATCATGATGTCATTAAGGCTCTATTATGACACGTACAGCTTGGAACCATATATATTATAGCACGGCTGCCATTTACAGTCAGTCTCCATTGGAGTTGGAAGTTGGCAAACATGTACTAGGCTGTCTTCCCAAGAAGCCACAGCAGCCAGATAAATTGGATGTTCCACCGAACTGCTATTTTATTCAGCCAGTAAGGGGAAAGCGGTGGCCTACAAAATCTCATTGGTCGCTGCTGCTGCCGACATTTTTTTTAAAAAGGTACGCTCAGTTGTTTCATGGAGAACATGAAGGTAGCTACTTACAATTCAGGCAGGTAGGTTCAGTTCTTGGAGGTTGGGGAATGCTTATGGGCAAGGCCTTATGTCTGATAATATTGGCTGCTTCCAACTGTACCTACCGCAAGCAGACGATCAGTGGATACAATGCTGCGAGCTGGGAAAAAAGCCTAGAATAATCCACGGCAGGCAGGCAAGCAAAATGTAAATAACGGGATTGGTTAGCTGCGCTAAAATTCTTGCTTGTACCTGAAAAAGGTTTCACCTGCAACGCGGCCTTCTACTGGTTTTTGCGACGTGACATTCACTGACAAGGCACAGGCGCTGGTAGGTTTCTGCGAGCACCCACAATACAGCGTTGCAGTCTTCAAATCTGTGCAGAACTCTTTTTTTTACCTAAAATTAGCAAGATTCGTTTAAAACTCTTGTGGTGTATTATAGCCTTCTCCTGAGATGACATTCATAGCGATACTAAGAATAATAAAGATAAAAAGCATCATAGGCTGAAGAAATTATACGCAGGGTACGTCATTTTTTAGCCTTCCATAACTATATAGCTATATATGCATACATCCATATATTTAGCTAGATATCCATAAAAATCTATATCTATATATATGTATTTCTATATATTTATATAGATATTTATCTATACACAGGGACAGATAGATAGATAGATAGATAGATAGATAGATAGATAGATAGATAGATAGATAGATAGACAGAGACTGTATGCAATAAGCCTGGATGTCTGGACAGTTAAAGCTGCATCATGATGTCATTAAGGCTCTATTATCGACACGTACAGCTTGGAACCATATATATTATAGCACGGCTGCCATTTACAGTCAGTCTCCATTGGAGTTGGAAGTTGGCAAACATGTACTAGGCTGTCTTCCCAAGAAGCCACAGCAGCCAGATAAATTGGATGTTCCACCGAACTGCTATTTTATTCAGCCAGTAAGGGGAAAGCGGTGGCCTACAAAATCTCATTGGTCGCTGCTGCTGCCCGACATTTTTTTAAAAAGGTACGCTCAGTTGTTTCATGGAGAACATGAAGGTAGCTACTTACAATTCAGGCAGGTAGGTTCAGTTCTTGGAGGTTGGGGAATGCTTATGGGCAAGGCCTTATGTCTGATCATATTGGCTGCTTCCAAACTGTACCTACCGCAAGCAGACGATCAGTGGATACAATGCTGCGAGCTGGGAAAAAAGCCTAGAATAATCCACGGCAGGCAGGCAAGCAAAATGTAAATAACGGGATTGGTTAGCTGCGCTAAAATTCTTGCTTGTACCTGAAAAAGGTTTCACCTGCAACGCGGCCTTCTACTGGTTTTTGCGACGTGACATTCACTGACAAGGCACAGGCCTGGTAGGTTTCTGCGAGCACCCACAATACAGCGTTGCAGTCTTCAAATCTGTGCAGAACTCTTTTTTTTACCTAAAATTAGCAAGATTCGCTTAAAACTCTTGTGGTGTATTATAGCCTTCTCCTGAGATGACATTCATAGCGATACTAAGAATAATAAAGATAAAAAGCATCATAGGCTGAAGAAATTATACGCAGGGTACGTCATTTTTTAGCCTTCCATAACTATATAGCTATATATGCATACATCCATATATTTAGCTAGATATCCATAAAAATCTATATCGATATATATGTATTTCTATATATTTATATAGATATTTATCTATACACAGGGACAGATAGATAGATAGATAGATAGATAGATAGATAGACAGAGACTGTATGCAATAAGCCTGGATGTCTGACAGTTAAAGCTGCCATCGTGATGTCATTAAGGCTCTATTATGACACGTACAGCTTGGAACCATATATATTATAGCACGGCTGCCATTTACAGTCAGTCTCCATTGGAGTTGGAAGTTGGCAAACATGTACTAGGCTGTCTTCCCAAGAAGCCACAGCAGCCAGATAAATTGGATGTTCCACCGAACTGCTATTTTATTCAGCCAGTAAGGGGAAAGCGGGTGGCCTACAAAATCTCATTGGTCGCTGCTGCTGCCGACATTTTTTTAAAAAGGTACGCTCAGTTGTTTCATGGAGAACATGAAGGTAGCTTCTTACAATTCAGGCAGGTAGGTTCAGTTCTTGGAGGTTGGGGAATGCTTATGGGCAAGGCCTTATGTCTGATCATATTGGCCTGCTTCCAACTGTACCTACCGCAAGCAGACGATCAGTGGATACAATGCCTGCGAGCTGGGAAAAAAAGCCTAGAATAATCCACGGCAGGCAGGCAAGCAAAATGTAAATAACGGGATTGGTTAGCTGCGCTAAAATTCTTGCTTGTACCTGAAAAAGGTTTCACCTGCAACGCGGGCCTTCTACTGGTTTTTGCGACGTGACATTCACTGACAAGGCACAGGCCTGGTAGGTTTCTGCGAGCACCCACAATACAGCGTTGCAGTCTTCAAATCTGTGCAGAACTCTTTTTTTTACCTAAAATTAGCAAGATTCGCTTAAAACTCTTGTGGTGTATTATAGCCTTCTCCTGAGATGACATTCATAGCGATACTAAGAATAATAAAGATAAAAAGCATCATAGGCTGAAGAAATTATACGCAGGGTACGTCATTTTTTAGCCTTCCATAACTATATAGCTATATATGCATACATCCATATATTTAGCTAGATATCCATAAAAATCTATATCGATATATATGTATTTCTATATATTTATATAGATATTTATCTATACACAGGGACAGATAGATAGATAGATAGATAGATAGATAGATAGACAGAGACTGTATGCAATAAGCCTGGATGTCTGACAGTTAAAGCTGCATCGTGATGTCATTAAGGCTCTAGTATGACACGTACAGCTTGGAACCATATATATTATAGCACGGCTGCCATTTACAGTCAGTCTCCATTGGAGTTGGAAGTTGGCAAACATGTACTAGGCTGTCTTCCCAAGAAGCCACAGCAGCTAGATAAATTGGATGTTCCACCGAACTGCTATTTTATTCAGCCAGTAAGGGGAAAGCGGTGGCCTACAAAATCTCATTGGTCGCTGCTGCTGCCGACATTTTTTTAAAAAGGTACGCTCAGTTGTTTCATGGAGAACATGAAGGTAGCTACTTACAATTCAGGCAGGTAGGTTCAGTTCTTGGAGGTTGGGGAATGCTTATGGGCAAGGCCTTATGTCTGATAATATTGGCTGCTTCCAACTGTACCTACCGCAAGCAGACGATCAGTGGATACAATGCTGCGAGCTGGGAAAAAAGCCTAGAATAATCCACGGCAGGCAGGCAAGCAAAATGTAAATAACGGGATTGGTTAGCTGCGCTAAAATTCTTGCTTGTACCTGAAAAAGGTTTCACCTGCAACGCGGCCTTCTACTGGTTTTTGCGACGTGACATTCACTGACAAGGCACAGGCGCTGGTAGGTTTCTGCGAGCACCCACAATACAGCGTTGCAGTCTTCAAATCTGTGCAGAACTCTTTTTTTTACCTAAAATTAGCAAGATTCGTTTAAAACTCTTGTGGTGTATTATAGCCTTCTCCTGAGATGACATTCATAGCGATACTAAGAATAATAAAGATAAAAAAGCATCATAGGCTGAAGAAATTATACGCAGGGTACGTCATTTTTTAGCCTTCCATAACTATATAGCTATATATGCATACATCCATATATTTAGCTAGATATCCATAAAAATCTATATCGATATATATGTATTTCTATATATTTATATAGATATTTATCTATACACAGGGACAGATAGATAGATAGATAGATAGATAGATAGATAGACAGAGACTGTATGCAATAAGCCTGGATGTCTGACAGTTAAAGCTGCATCGTGATGTCATTAAGGCTCTAGTATGACACGTACAGCTTGGAACCATATATATTATAGCACGGCTGCCATTTACAGTCAGTCTCCATTGGAGTTGGAAGTTGGCAAACATGTACTAGGCTGTCTTCCCAAGAAGCCACAGCAGCCAGATAAATTGGATGTTCCACCGAACTGCTATTTTATTCAGCCAGTAAGGGGAAAGCGGTGGCCTACAAAATCTCATTGGTCCGCTGCTGCTGCCCGACATTTTTTTAAAAAGGTACGCTCAGCTTGTTTCATGGAGAACATGAAGGTAGCTTCTTACAATTCAGGCAGGTAGGTTCAGTTCTTGGAGGTTGGGGAATGCTTATGGGCAAGGCCTTATGTCTGATCATATTGGCTGCTTCCAACTGTACCTACCGCAAGCAGACGATCAGTGGATACAATGCTGCGAGCTGGGAAAAAAGCCTAGAATAATCCACGGCAGGCAGGCAAGCAAAATGTAAATAACGGGATTGGTTAGCTGCGCTAAAATTCTTGCTTGTACCTGAAAAAGGTTTCACCTGCAACGCGGCCTTCTACTGGTTTTTGCGACGTGACATTCACTGACAAGGCACAGGCCTGGTAGGTTTCTGCGAGCACCCACAATACAGCGTTGCAGTCTTCAAATCTGTGCAGAACTCTTTTTTTTTACCTAAAATTAGCAAGATTCGTTTAAAACTCTTGTGGTGTATTATAGCCTTCTCC
Organism: Eleutherodactylus coqui; assembly: GCF_035609145.1. Classification (NCBI taxonomy): domain Eukaryota; kingdom Metazoa; phylum Chordata; class Amphibia; order Anura; family Eleutherodactylidae; genus Eleutherodactylus; species Eleutherodactylus coqui. Next base: position 103,065 of record NW_027101936.1, on the reverse strand, counting down.
TGAGATGACATTCATAGCGATACTAAGAATAATAAAGATAAAAAGCATCATAGGCTGAAGAAATTATACGCAGGGTACGTCATTTTTTTAGCCTTCCATAACTATATAGCTATATATGCATACATCCATATATTTAGCTAGATATCCATAAAAATCTATATCTATATATATGTATTTCTATATATTTATATAGATATTTATCTATACACAGGGACAGATAGATAGATAGATAGATAGATAGATAGATAGATAGATAGATAGACAGAGACTGTATGCAATAAGCCTGGATGTCTGACAGTTAAAGCTGCATCATGATGTCATTAAGGCTCTATTATGACACGTACAGCTTGGAACCATATATATTATAGCACCGGCTGCCATTTACAGTCAGTCTCCATTGGAGTTGGAAGTTGGCAAACATGTACTAGGCTGTCTTCCCAAGAAGCCACAGCAGCCAGATAAATTGGATGTTCCACCGAACTGCTATTTTATTCAGCCAGTAAGGGGAAAGCGGTGGCCTACAAAATCTCATTGGTCGCTGCTGCTGCCGACATTTTTTTAAAAAGGTACGCTCAGTTGTTTCATGGAGAACATGAAGGTAGCTACTTACAATTCAGGCAGGTAGGTTCAGTTCTTGGAGGTTGGGGAATGCTTATGGGCAAGGCCTTATGTCTGATCATATTGGCTGCTTCCAACTGTACCTACCGCAAGCAGACGATCAGTGGATACAATGCCTGCGAGCTGGGAAAAAAGCCTAGAATAATCCACGGCAGGCAGGCAAGCAAAATGTAAATAACGGGATTGGTTAGCTGCGCTAAAATTCTTGCTTGTACCTGAAAAAGGTTTCACCTGCAACGCGGCCTTCTACTGGTTTTTGCGACGTGACATTCACTGACAAGGCACAGGCCTGGTAGGTTTCTGCGAGCACCCCACAATACAGCGTTGCAGTCTTCAAATCTGTGCAGAACTCTTTTTTTTACCTAAAATTAGCAAGATTCGCTTAAAACTCTTGTGGTGTATTATAGCCTTCTCCTGAGATGACATTCATAGCGATACTAAGAATAATAAAGATAAAAAGCATCATAGGCTGAAGAAATTATACGCAGGGTACGTCATTTTTTTAGCCTTCCATAACTATATAGCTATATATGCATACATCCATATATTTAGCTAGATATCCATAAAAATCTATATCGATATATATGTATTTCTATATATTTATATAGATATTTATCTATACACAGGGACAGATAGATAGATAGATAGATAGATAGATAGATAGATAGATAGATAGACAGAGACTGTATGCAATAAGCCTGGATGTCTGACAGTTAAAGCTGCATCGTGATGTCATTAAGGCTCTATTATGACACGTACAGCTTGGAACCATATATATTATAGCACGGCTGCCATTTACAGTCAGTCTCCATTGGAGTTGGAAGTTGGCAAACATGTACTAGGCTGTCTTCCCAAGAAGCCACAGCAGCCAGATAAATGGATGTTCCACCCGAACTGCTATTTTATTTCAGCCAGTAAGGGGAAAGCGGTGGCCTACAAAATCTCATTGGTCGCTGCTGCTGCCGACATTTTTTTTAAAAAGGTACGCTCAGTTGTTTCATGGAGAACATGAAGGTAGCTTCTTACAATTCAGGCAGGTAGGTTCAGTTCTTGGAGGTTGGGGGAATGCTTATGGGCAAGGCCTTATGTCTGATCATATTGGCTGCTTCCAACTGTACCTACCGCAAGCAGACGATCAGTGGATACAATGCTGCGAGCTGGGAAAAAAGCCTAGAATAATCCACGGCAGGCAGGCAAGCAAAATGTAAATAACGGGATTGGTTAGCTGCGCTAAAATTCTTGCTTGTACCTGAAAAAGGTTTCACCTGCAACGCGGCCTTCTACTGGTTTTTGCGACGTGACATTCACTGACAAGGCACAGGCGCTGGTAGGTTTCTGCGAGCACCCACAATACAGCGTTGCAGTCTTCAAATCTGTGCAGAACTCTTTTTTTTTACCTAAAATTAGCAAGATTCGTCTTAAAAACTCTTGTGGTGTATTATAGCCTTCTCCTGAGATGACATTCATAGCGATACTAAGAATAATAAAGATAAAAAGCATCATAGGCTGAAGAAATTATACGCAGGGTACGTCATTTTTTAGCCTTCCCATAACTATATAGCTATATATGCATACATCCATATATTTAGCTAGATATCCATAAAAAATCTATATCGATATATATGTATTTCTATATATTTATATAGATATTTATCTATACACAGGGACAGATAGATAGATAGATAGATAGATAGATAGATAGATAGATAGATAGATAGACAGAGACTGTATGCAATAAGCCTGGATGTCTGACAGTTAAAGCTGCATCGTGATGTCATTTATGCAATAAGCCTGGATGTCTGACAGTTAAAGCTGCATTGTGATGTCATTAAGGCTCTATTATGACACGTACAGCTTGGAACCATATATATTATAGCACGGCTGCCATTTACAGTCAGTCTCCATTGGAGTTGGAAGTTGGCAAACATGTACTAGGCTGTCTTCCCAAGAAGCCACAGCAGCCAGATAAATTGGATGTTCCACCGAACTGCTATTTTATTCAGCCAGTAAGGGGAAAGCGGTGGCCTACAAAATCTCATTGGTCGCTGCTGCTGCCGACATTTTTTAAAAAGGTACGCTCAGTTGTTTCATGGAGAACATTAAGGTAGCTACTTACAATTCAGGCAGGTAGGTTCAGTTCTTGGAGGTTGGGGAATGCTTAAGGGCAAGGCCTTATGTCTGATCATATTGGCTGCTTCCAACTGTACCTACCGCAAGCAGACGATCAGTGGATACAATGCTGCGAGCTGGGAAAAAAGCCTAGAATAATCCACGGCAGGCAGGCAAGCAAAATGTAAATAACGGGATTGGTTAGCTGCGCTAAAATTCTTGCTTGTACCTGAAAAAGGTTCCACCTGCAACGCGGCCTTCTACTGGTTTTTGCGACGTGACATTCACTGACAAGGCACAGGCGCTGGTAGGTTTCTGCGAGCACCCACAATACAGCGTTGCAGTCTTCAAATCTGTGCAGAACTCTTTTTTTTACCTAAAATTAGCAAGATTCGCTTAAAACTCTTGTGGTGTATTATAGCCTTCTCCTGAGATGACATTCATAGCGATACTAAGAATAATAAAGATAAAAAGCATCATAGGCTGAAGAAATTATACGCAGGGTACGTCATTTTTTAGCCTTCCATAACTATATAGCTATATATGCATACATCCATATATTTAGCTAGATATCCATAAAAATCTATATCGATATATATGTATTTCTATATATTTATATAGATATTTATCTATACACAGGGACAGATAGATAGATAGATAGATAGATAGATAGATAGATAGATAGACAGAGACTGTATGCAATAAGCCTGGATGTCTGACAGTTAAAGCTGCATTGTGATGTCATTAAGGCTCTATTATGACACGTACAGCTTGGAACCATATATATTATAGCACGGCTGCCATTTACAGTCAGTCTCCATTGGAGTTGGAAGTTGGCAAACATGTATTAAGCTGTCTTCCCAAGAAGCCACAGCAGCCAGATAAATTGGATGTTCCACCGAACTGCTATTTTATTCAGCCAGTAAGGGGAAGGCGGTGGCCTACAAAATCTCATTGGTCGCTGCTGCTGCCGACATTTTTTAAAAAGGTACGCTCAGTTGTTTCATGGAGAACATGAAGGTAGCTACTTACAATTCAGGCAGGTAGGTTCAGTTCTTGGAGGTTGGGGAATGCTTAAGGGCAAGGCCTTATGTCTGATCATATTGGCTGCTTCCAACTGTACCTACCGCAAGCAGACGATCAGTGGATACAATGCTGCGAGCTGGGAAAAAAGCCTAGAATAATCCACGGCAGGCAGGCAAGCAAAATGTAAATAACGGGATTGGTTAGCTGCGCTAAAATTCTTGCTTGTACCTGAAAAAGGTTTCACCTGCAACGCGGCCTTCTACTGGTTTTTGCGACGTGACATTCACTGACAAGGCACAGGCGCTCTGGTTTTTGCGACGTGACATTCACTGACAAGGCACAGGCGCTGGTAGGTTTCTGCGAGCACCCACAATACAGCGTTGCAGTCTTCAAATCTGTGCAGAACTCTTTTTTTTACCTAAAATTAGCAAGATTCGTTTAAAACTCTTGTGGTGTATTATAGCCTTCTCCTGAGATGACATTCATAGCGATACTAAGAATAATAAAGATAAAAAGCATCATAGGCTGAAGAAATTATACGCAGGGTACGTCATTTTTTAGCCTTCCATAACTATATAGCTATATATGCATACATCCATATATTTAGCTAGATATCCATAAAAATCTATATCTATATATATGTATTTCTATATATTTATATAGATATTTATCTATACACAGGGACAGATAGATAGATAGATAGATAGATAGATAGATAGATAGACAGAGACTGTATGCAATAAGCCTGGATGTCTGACAGTTAAAGCTGCATCGTGATGTCATTAAGGCTCTATTATGACACGTACAGCTTGGAACCATATATATTATAGCACGGCTGCCATTTACAGTCAGTCTCCATTGGAGTTGGAAGTTGGCAAACATGTACTAGGCTGTCTTCCCAAGAAGCCACAGCAGCCAGATAAATTGGATGTTCCACCGAACTGCTATTTTATTCAGCCAGTAAGGGGAAAGCGGTGGCCTACAAAATCTCATTGGTCGCTGCTGCTGCCGACATTTTTTTAAAAAGGTACGCTCAGTTGTTTCATGGAGAACATTAAGGTAGCTACTTACAATTCAGGCAGTAGGTTCAGTTCTTGGAGGTTGGGGAATGCTTATGGGCAAGCCTTATGTCTGATCATATTGGCTGCTTCCAACTGTACCTACCGCAAGCAGACGATCAGTGGATATAATGCTGCGAGCTGGGAAAAAAGCCTAGAATAATCCACGGCAGGCAGGCAAGCAAAATGTAAATAACGGGATTGGTTAGCTGCGCTAAAATTCTTGCTTGTACCTGAAAAAGGTTTCACCTGCAACGCGGCCTTCTACTGGTTTTTGCGACGTGACATTCACTGACAAGGCACAGGCCTGGTAGGTTTCTGCGAGCACCCACAATACAGCGTTGCAGTCTTCAAATCTGTGCAGAACTCTTTTTTTTACCTAAAATTAGCAAGATTCGCTTAAAACTCTTGTGGTGTATTATAGCCTTCTCCTGAGATGACATTCATAGCGATACTAAGAATAATAAAGATAAAAATCATCATAGGCTGAAGAAATTATACGCAGAGTACGTCATTTTTTAGCCTTCCATAACTATATAGCTATATATGCATACATCCATATATTAGCTAGATATCCATAAAAATCTATATCGATATATATGTATTTCTATATATTTATATAGATATTTATCTATACACAGGGACAGATAGATAGATAGATAGATAGATAGATAGATAGATAGATAGATAGACAGAGACTGTATGCAATAAGCCTGGATGTCTGACAGTTAAAGCTGCATCGTGATGTCATTAAGGCTCTATTATGACACGTACAGCTTGGAACCATATATATTATAGCACGGCTGCCATTTACAGTCAGTCTCCATTGGAGTTGGAAGTTGGCAAACATGTACTAGGCTGTCTTCCCAAGAAGCCACAGCAGCCAGATAAATTGGATGTTTATTTTATTCAGCCAGTAAGGGGAAAGCGGTGGTCTACAAAATCTCATTGGTCGCTGCTGCTGCCGACATTTTTTTAAAAAGGTACGCTCAGTTGTTTCATGGAGAACATGAAGGTAGCTACTTACAATTCAGGCAGGTAGGTTCAGTTCTTGGAGGTTGGGGAATGCTTATGGGCAAGGCCTTATGTCTGATCATATTGGCTGCTTCCAACTGTACCTACCGCAAGCAGACGATCAGTGGATACAATGCTGCGAGCTGGGAAAAAAGCCTAGAATAATCCACGGCAGGCAGGCAAGCAAAATGTAAATAACGGGATTGGTTAGCTGCGCAAAAATTCTTGCTTGTACCTGAAAAAGGTTTCACCTGCAACGCGGCCTTCTACTGGTTTTTGCGACGTGACATTCACTGACAAGGCACAGGCGCTGGTAGGTTTCTGCGAGCACCCACAATACAGCGTTGCAGTCTTCAAATCTGTGCAGAACTCTTTTTTTTACCTAAAATTAGCAAGATTCGTTTAAAACTCTTGTGGTGTATTATAGCCTTCTCCTGAGATGACATTCATAGCGATACTAAGAATAATAAAGATAAAAAGCATCATAGGCTGAAGAAATTATACGCAGGGTACGTCATTTTTTTAGCCTTCCATAACTATATAGCTATATATGCATACATCCATATATTTAGCTAGATATCCATAAAAATCTATATCTATATATATGTATTTCTATATATTTATATAGATATTTATCTATACACAGGGACAGATAGATAGATAGATAGATAGATAGATAGATAGACAGAGACTGTATGCAATAAGCCTGGATGTCTGACAGTTAAAGCTGCATCGTGATGTCATTAAGGCTCTATTATGACACGTACAGCTTGGAACCATATATATTATAGCACGGCTGCCATTTACAGTCAGTCTCCATTGGAGTTGGAAGTTGGCAAACATGTACTAGGCTGTCTTCCCAAGAAGCCACAGCAGCCAGATAAATTGGATGTTCCACCGAACTGCTATTTTATTCAGCCAGTAAGGGGAAAGCGGTGGCCTACAAAATCTCATTGGTCGCTGCTGCTGCCGACATTTTTTTAAAAAGGTACGCTCAGTTGTTTCATGGAGAACATTAAGGTAGCTACTTACAATTCAGGCAGGTAGGTTCAGTTCTTGGAGGTTGGGGAATGCTTATGGGCAAGGCCTTATGTCTGATCATATTGGCTGCTTCCAACTGTACCTACCGCAAGCAGACGATCAGTGGATATAATGCTGCGAGCTGGGAAAAAAGCCTAGAATAATCCACGGCAGGCAGGCAAGCAAAATGTAAATAACGGGATTGGTTAGCTGCGCTAAAATTCTTGCTTGTACCTGAAAAAGGTTTCACCTGCAACGCGGCCTTCTACTGGTTTTTGCGACGTGACATTCACTGACAAGGCACAGGCCTGGTAGGTTTCTGCGAGCACCCACAATACAGCGTTGCAGTCTTCAAATCTGTGCAGAACTCTTTTTTTTACCTAAAATTAGCAAGATTCGCTTAAAACTCTTGTGGTGTATTATAGCCTTCTCCTGAGATGACATTCATAGCGATACTAAGAATAATAAAGATAAAAATCATCATAGGCTGAAGAAATTATACGCAGAGTACGTCATTTTTTTAGCCTTCCATAACTATATAGCTATATATGCATACATCCATATATTTAGCTAGATATCCATAAAAATCTATATCGATATATATGTAATTTCTATATATTTATATAGATATTTATCTATACACAGGGACAGATAGATAGATAGATAGATAGATAGATAGATAGACAGAGACTGTATGCAATAAGCCTGGATGTCTGACAGTTAAAGCTGCATCGTGATGTCATTAAGGCTCTATTATGACACGTACAGCTTGGAACCATATATATTATAGCACGGCTGCCATTTACAGTCAGTCTCCATTGGAGTTGGAAGTTGGCAAACATGTACTAGGCTGTCTTCCCAAGAAGCCACAGCAGCCAGATAAATTGGATGTTCCACCGAACTGCTATTTTATTCAGCCAGTAAGGGGGAAAGCGGTGGCCTACAAAATCTCATTGGTCGCTGCTGCTGCCGACATTTTTTTAAAAAGGTACGCTCAGTTGTTTCATGGAGAAACATTAAGGTAGCTACTTACAATTCAGGCAGGTAGGTTCAGTTCTTGGAGGTTGGGGAATGCTTATGGGCAAGGCTTATGTCTGATCATATTGGCTGCTTCCAACTGTACCTACCGCAAGCAGACGATCAGTGGATATAATGCTGCGAGCTGGGAAAAAAGCCTAGAATAATCCACGGCAGGCAGGCAAGCAAAATGTAAATAACGGGATTGGTTAGCTGCGCTAAAATTCTTGCTTGTACCTGAAAAAGGTTTCACCTGCAACGCGGCCTTCTACTGGTTTTTGCGACGTGACATTCACTGACAAGGCACAGGCCTGGTAGGTTTCTGCGAGCACCCACAATACAGCGTTGCAGTCTTCAAATCTGTGCAGAACTCTTTTTTTTACCTAAAATTAGCAAGATTCGCTTAAAACTCTTGTGGTGTATTATAGCCTTCTCCTGAGATGACATTCATAGCGATACTAAGAATAATAAAGATAAAAATCATCATAGGCTGAAGAAATTATACGCAGAGTACGTCATTTTTTAGCCTTCCATAACTATATAGCTATATATGCATACATCCATATATTTAGCTAGATATCCATAAAAATCTATATCGATATATATGTATTTCTATATATTTATATAGATATTTATCTATACACAGGGACAGATAGATAGATAGATAGATAGATAGACAGAGACTGTATGCAATAAGCCTGGATGTCTGACAGTTAAAGCTGCATCGTGATGTCATTAAGGCTCTAGTATGACACGTACAGCTTGGAACCATATATATTATAGCACGGCTGCCATTTACAGTCAGTCTCCATTGGAGTTGGAAGTTGGCAAACATGTACTAGGCTGTCTTCCAAGAAGCCACAGCAGCCAGATAAATTGGATGTTCCACCGAACTGCTATTTTATTCAGCCAGTAAGGGGAAAGCGGTGGCCTACAAAATCTCATTGGTCGCTGCTGCTGCCGACATTTTTTTAAAAAGGTACGCTCAGTTGTTTCATGGAGAACATGAAGGTAGCTCTACTTACAATTCAGGCAGGTATGGTTCAGTTCTTGGAGGTTGGGGAATGCTTATGGGCAAGGCCTTATGTCTGATAATATTGGCTGCTTCCAACTGTACCTACCGCAAGCAGACGATCAGTGGATACAATGCTGCGAGCTGGGAAAAAAGCCTAGAATAATCCACGGCAGGCAGGCAAGCAAAATGTAAATAACGGGATTGGTTAGCTGCGCTAAAATTCTTGCTTGTACCTGAAAAAGGTTTCACCTGCAACGCGGCCTTCTACTGGTTTTTGCGACGTGACATTCACTGACAAGGCACAGGCGCTGGTAGGTTTCTGCGAGCACCCACAATACAGCGTTGCAGTCTTCAAATCTGTGCAGAACTCTTTTTTTTACCTAAAATTAGCAAGATTCGTTTAAAACTCTTGTGGTGTATTATAGCCTTCTCCTGAGATGACATTCATAGCGATACTAAGAATAATAAAGATAAAAAGCATCATAGGCTGAAGAAATTATACGCAGGGTACGTCATTTTTTAGCCTTCCATAACTATATAGCTATATATGCATACATCCATATATTTAGCTAGATATCCATAAAAATCTATATCTATATATATGTATTTCTATATATTTATATAGATATTTATCTATACACAGGGACAGATAGATAGATAGATAGATAGATAGATAGATAGATAGATAGATAGATAGACAGAGACTGTATGCAATAAGCCTGGATGTCTGACAGTTAAAGCTGCATCGTGATGTCATTAAGGCTCTATTATGACACGTACAGCTTGGAACCATATATATTATAGCACGGCTGCCATTTACAGTCAGTCTCCATTGGAGTTGGAAGTTGGCAAACATGTACTAGGCTGTCTTCCCAAGAAGCCACAGCAGCCAGATAAATTGGATGTTCCACCGAACTGCTATTTTATTCAGCCAGTAAGGGGAAAGCGGTGGCCTACAAAATCTCATTGGTCGCTGCTGCTGCCGACATTTTTTTAAAAAGGTACGCTCAGTTGTTTCATGGAGAACATGAAGGTAGCTACTTACAATTCAGGCAGGTAGGTTCAGTTCTTGGAGGTTGGGGAATGCTTATGGGCAAGGCCTTATGTCTGATCATATTGGCTGCTTCCAACTGTACCTACCGCAAGCAGACGATCAGTGGATATAATGCTGCGAGCTGGGAAAAAAGCCTAGAATAATCCACGGCAGGCAGGCAAGCAAAATGTAAATAACGGGATTGGTTAGCTGCGCTAAAATTCTTGCTTGTACCTGAAAAAGGTTTCACCTGCAACGCGGCCTTCTACTGGTTTTGCGACGTGACATTCACTGACAAGGCACAGGCCTGGTAGGTTTCTGCGAGCACCCACAATACAGCGTTGCAGTCTTCAAATCTGTGCAGAACTCTTTTTTTTACCTAAAATTAGCAAGATTCGCTTAAAACTCTTGTGGTGTATATATAGCCTTCTCCTGAGATGACATCATAGCGATACTAAAGAATAATAAAGATAAAAATCATCATAGGCTGAAGAAATTATACGCAGAGTTACGTCATTTTTTAGCCTTCCATAACTATATAGCTATATATGCATACATCCATATATTTAGCTAGATATCCATAAAAATCTATATCGATATATATGTATTTCTATATATTTATATAGATATTTATCTATACACAGGGACAGATAGATAGATAGATTAGAATAGATAGATAGACAGAGACTGTATGCAATAAGCCTGGATGTCTGACAGTTAAAGCTGCATCGTGATGTCATTAAGGCTCTATTATGACACGTACAGCTTGGAACCATATATATTATAGCACGGCTGCCATTTACAGTCAGTCTCCATTGGAGTTGGAAGTTGGCAAACATGTACTAGGCTGTCTTCCCAAGAAGCCACAGCAGCCAGATAAATTGGATGTTCCACCGAACTGCTATTTTATTCAGCCAGTAAGGGGAAAGCGGTGGCCTACAAAATCTCATTGGTCGCTGCTGCTGCCGACATTTTTTTAAAAAGGTACGCTCAGTTGTTTCATGGAGAACATGAAGGTAGCTACTTACAATTCAGGCAGGTAGGTTCAGTTCTTGGAGGTTGGGGAATGCTTATGGGCAAGGCCTTATGTCTGATCATATTGGCTGCTTCCAACTGTACCTACCGCAAGCAGACGATCAGTGGAATACAATGCTGCGAGCTGGGAAAAAAGCCTAGAATAATCCACGGCAGGCAGGCAAGCAAAATGTAAATAACGGGATTGGTTAGCTGCGCAAAAATTCTTGCTTGTACCTGAAAAAGGTTTCACCTGCAACGCGGCCTTCTACTGGTTTTTGCGACGTGACATTCACTGACAAGGCACAGGCGCTGGTAGGTTTCTGCGAGCACCCACAATACAGCGTTGCAGTCTTCAAATCTGTGCAGAACTCTTTTTTTTACCTAAAATTAGCAAGATTCGTTTAAAACTCTTGTGGTGTATTATAGCCTTCTCCTGAGATGACATTCATAGCGATACTAAGAATAATAAAGATAAAAAGCATCATAGGCTGAAGAAATTATACGCAGGGTACGTCATTTTTTAGCCTTCCATAACTATATAGCTATATATGCATACATCCATATATTTAGCTAGATATCCATAAAAATCTATATCTATATATATGTATTTCTATATATTTATATAGATATTTATCTATACACAGGGACAGATAGATAGATAGATAGATAGATAGATAGATAGATAGATAGATAGACAGAGACTGTATGCAATAAGCCTGGATGTCTGACAGTTAAAGCTGCATCGTGATGTCATTAAGGCTCTATTATGACACGTACAGCTTGGAACCATATATATTATAGCACGGCTGCCATTTACAGTCAGTCTCCATTGGAGTTGGAAGTTGGCAAACATGTACTAGGCTGTCTTCCCAAGAAGCCACAGCAGCCAGATAAATTGGATGTTCCACCGAACTGCTATTTTATTCAGCCAGTAAGGGGAAAGCGGTGGCCTACAAAATCTCATTGGTCGCTGCTGCTGCCGACATTTTTTTAAAAAGGTACGCTCAGTTGTTTCATGGAGAACATTAAGGTAGCTACTTACAATTCAGGCAGGTAGGTTCAGTTCTTGGAGGTTGGGGAATGCTTATGGGCAAGGCCTTATGTCTGATCATATTGGCTGCTTCCAACTGTACCTACCGCAAGCAGACGATCAGTGGATATAATGCTGCGAGCTGGGAAAAAAGCCTAGAATAATCCACGGCAGGCAGGCAAGCAAAATGTAAATAACGGGATTGGTTAGCTGCGCTAAAATTCTTGCTTGTACCTGAAAAAGGTTTCACCTGCAACGCGGCCTTCTACTGGTTTTTGCGACGTGACATTCACTGACAAGGCACAGGCCTGGTAGGTTTCTGCGAGCACCCACAATACAGCGTTGCAGTCTTCAAATCTGTGCAGAACTCTTTTTTTTACCTAAAATTAGCAAGATTCGCTTAAAACTCTTGTGGTGTATTATAGCCTTCTCCTGAGATGACATTCATAGCGATACTAAGAATAATAAAGATAAAAATCATCATAGGCTGAAGAAATTATACGCAGAGTACGTCATTTTTTAGCCTTCCATAACTATATAGCTATATATGCATACATCCATATATTTAGCTAGATATCCATAAAAATCTATATCGATATATATGTATTTCTATATATTTATATAGATATTTATCTATACACAGGGACAGATAGATAGATAGATAGATAGATAGATAGATAGATAGATAGATAGATAGATAGATAGATAGATAGACAGAGACTGTATGCAATAAGCCTGGATGTCTGACAGTTAAAGCTGCATCGTGATGTCATTAAGGCTCTATTATGACACGTACAGCTTGGAACCATATATATTATAGCACGGCTGCCATTTACAGTCAGTCTCCATTGGAGTTGGAAGTTGGCAAACATGTACTAGGCTGTCTTCCCAAGAAGCCACAGCAGCCAGATAAATTGGATGTTCCACCGAACTGCTATTTTATTCAGCCAGTAAGGGGAAAGCGGTGGTCTACAAAATCTCATTGGTCGCTGCTGCTGCCGACATTTTTTTAAAAAGGTACGCTCAGTTGTTTCATGGAGAACATGAAGGTAGCTACTTACAATTCAGGCAGGTAGGTTCAGTTCTTGGAGGTTGGGGAATGCTTATGGGCAAGGCCTTATGTCTGATCATATTGGCTGCTTCCAACTGTACCTACCGCAAGCAGACGATCAGTGGATACAATGCTGCGAGCTGGGAAAAAAGCCTAGAATAATCCACGGCAGGCAGGCAAGCAAAATGTAAATAACGGGATTGGTTAGCTGCGCAAAAATTCTTGCTTGTACCTGAAAAAGGTTTCACCTGCAACGCGGCCTTCTACTGGTTTTTGCGACGTGACATTCACTGACAAGGCACAGGCGCTGGTAGGTTTCTGCGAGCACCCACAATACAGCGTTGCAGTCTTCAAATCTGTGCAGAACTCTTTTTTTTACCTAAAATTAGCAAGATTCGTTTAAAACTCTTGTGGTGTATTATAGCCTTCTCCTGAGATGACATTCATAGCGATACTAAGAATAATAAAGATAAAAAGCATCATAGGCTGAAGAAATTATACGCAGGGTACGTCATTTTTTAGCCTTCCATAACTATATAGCTATATATGCATACATCCATATATTTAGCTAGATATCCATAAAAATCTATATCTATATATATGTATTTCTATATATTTATATAGATATTTATCTATACACAGGGACAGATAGATAGATAGATAGATAGATAGATAGACAGAGACTGTATGCAATAAGCCTGGATGTCTGACAGTTAAAGCTGCATCGTGATGTCATTAAGGCTCTATTATGACACGTACAGCTTGGAACCATATATATTATAGCACGGCTGCCATTTACAGTCAGTCTCCATTGGAGTTGGAAGTTGGCAAACATGTACTAGGCTGTCTTCCCAAGAAGCCACAGCAGCCAGATAAATTGGATGTTCCACCGAACTGCTATTTTATTCAGCCAGTAAGGGGAAAGCGGTGGCCTACAAAATCTCATTGGTCGCTGCTGCTGCCGACATTTTTTTAAAAAGGTACGCTCAGTTGTTTCATGGAGAACATTAAGGTAGCTACTTACAATTCAGGCAGGTAGGTTCAGTTCTTGGAGGTTGGGGAATGCTTATGGGCAAGGCCTTATGTCTGATCATATTGGCTGCTTCCAACTGTACCTACCGCAAGCAGACGATCAGTGGATATAATGCTGCGAGCTGGGAAAAAAGCCTAGAATAATCCACGGCAGGCAGGCAAGCAAAATGTAAATAACGGGATTGGTTAGCTGCGCTAAAATTCTTGCTTGTACCTGAAAAAGGTTTCACCTGCAACGCGGCCTTCTACTGGTTTTTGCGACGTGACATTCACTGACAAGGCACAGGCCTGGTAGGTTTCTGCGAGCACCCACAATACAGCGTTGCAGTCTTCAAATCTGTGCAGAACTCTTTTTTTTACCTAAAATTAGCAAGATTCGCTTAAAACTCTTGTGGTGTATTATAGCCTTCTCCTGAGATGACATTCATAGCGATACTAAGAATAATAAAGATAAAAATCATCATAGGCTGAAGAAATTATACGCAGAGTACGTCATTTTTTAGCCTTCCATAACTATATAGCTATATATGCATACATCCATATATTTAGCTAGATATCCATAAAAATCTATATCGATATATATGTATTTCTATATATTTATATAGATATTTATCTATACACAGGGACAGATAGATAGATAGATAGATAGATAGATAGATAGATAGATAGATAGACAGAGACTGTATGCAATAAGCCTGGATGTCTGACAGTTAAAGCTGCATCGTGATGTCATTAAGGCTCTATTATGACACGTACAGCTTGGAACCATATATATTATAGCACGGCTGCCATTTACAGTCAGTCTCCATTGGAGTTGGAAGTTGGCAAACATGTACTAGGCTGTCTTCCCAAGAAGCCACAGCAGCCAGATAAATTGGATGTTCCACCGAACTGCTATTTTATTCAGCCAGTAAGGGGAAAGCGGTGGTCTACAAAATCTCATTGGTCGCTGCTGCTGCCGACATTTTTTTAAAAAGGTACGCTCAGTTGTTTCATGGAGAACATGAAGGTAGCTACTTACAATTCAGGCAGGTAGGTTCAGTTCTTGGAGGTTGGGGAATGCTTATGGGCAAGGCCTTATGTCTGATCATATTGGCTGCTTCCAACTGTACCTACCGCAAGCAGACGATCAGTGGATACAATGCTGCGAGCTGGGAAAAAAGCCTAGAATAATCCACGGCAGGCAGGCAAGCAAAATGTAAATAACGGGATTGGTTAGCTGCGCTAAAATTCTTGCTTGTACCTGAAAAAGGTTTCACCTGCAACGCGGCCTTCTACTGGTTTTTG
Source organism: Eleutherodactylus coqui (assembly GCF_035609145.1). Taxonomy (NCBI): domain Eukaryota; kingdom Metazoa; phylum Chordata; class Amphibia; order Anura; family Eleutherodactylidae; genus Eleutherodactylus; species Eleutherodactylus coqui. The sequence continues at coordinate 87,738 of NW_027101936.1, read as the reverse complement.
CGACGTGACATTCACTGACAAGGCACAGGCGCTGGTAGGTTTCTGCGAGCACCCACAATACAGCGTTGCAGTCTTCAAATCTGTGCAGAACTCTTTTTTTTACCTAAAATTAGCAAGATTCGTTTAAAACTCTTGTGGTGTATTATAGCCTTCTCCTGAGATGACATTCATAGCGATACTAAGAATAATAAAGATAAAAAGCATCATAGGCTGAAGAAATTATACGCAGGGTACGTCATTTTTTAGCCTTCCATAACTATATAGCTATATATGCATACATCCATATATTTAGCTAGATATCCATAAAAATCTATATCTATATATATGTATTTCTATATATTTATATAGATATTTATCTATACACAGGGACAGATAGATAGATAGATAGATAGATAGATAGATAGATAGATAGATAGATAGACAGAGACTGTATGCAATAAGCCTGGATGTCTGACAGTTAAAGCTGCATCGTGATGTCATTAAGGCTCTATTATGACACGTACAGCTTGGAACCATATATATTATAGCACGGCTGCCATTTACAGTCAGTCTCCATTGGAGTTGGAAGTTGGCAAACATGTACTAGGCTGTCTTCCCAAGAAGCCACAGCAGCCAGATAAATTGGATGTTCCACCGAACTGCTATTTTATTCAGCCAGTAAGGGGAAAGCGGTGGCCTACAAAATCTCATTGGTCGCTGCTGCTGCCGACATTTTTTTAAAAAGGTACGCTCAGTTGTTTCATGGAGAACATTAAGGTAGCTACTTACAATTCAGGCAGGTAGGTTCAGTTCTTGGAGGTTGGGGAATGCTTATGGGCAAGGCCTTATGTCTGATCATATTGGCTGCTTCCAACTGTACCTACCGCAAGCAGACGATCAGTGGATATAATGCTGCGAGCTGGGAAAAAAGCCTAGAATAATCCACGGCAGGCAGGCAAGCAAAATGTAAATAACGGGATTGGTTAGCTGCGCTAAAATTCTTGCTTGTACCTGAAAAAGGTTTCACCTGCAACGCGGCCTTCTACTGGTTTTTGCGACGTGACATTCACTGACAAGGCACAGGCCTGGTAGGTTTCTGCGAGCACCCACAATACAGCGTTGCAGTCTTCAAATCTGTGCAGAACTCTTTTTTTTACCTAAAATTAGCAAGATTCGCTTAAAACTCTTGTGGTGTATTATAGCCTTCTCCTGAGATGACATTCATAGCGATACTAAGAATAATAAAGATAAAAATCATCATAGGCTGAAGAAATTATACGCAGAGTACGTCATTTTTTAGCCTTCCATAACTATATAGCTATATATGCATACATCCATATATTTAGCTAGATATCCATAAAAATCTATATCGATATATATGTATTTCTATATATTTATATAGATATTTATCTATACACAGGGACAGATAGATAGATAGATAGATAGATAGATAGATAGATAGATAGATAGATAGATAGACAGAGACTGTATGCAATAAGCCTGGATGTCTGACAGTTAAAGCTGCATCGTGATGTCATTAAGGCTCTAGTATGACACGTACAGCTTGGAACCATATATATTATAGCACGGCTGCCATTTACAGTCAGTCTCCATTGGAGTTGGAAGTTGGCAAACATGTACTAGGCTGTCTTCCCAAGAAGCCACAGCAGCCAGATAAATTGGATGTTCCACCGAACTGCTATTTTATTCAGCCAGTAAGGGGAAAGCGGTGGCCTACAAAATCTCATTGGTCGCTGCTGCTGCCGACATTTTTTTAAAAAGGTACGCTCAGTTGTTTCATGGAGAACATGAAGGTAGCTACTTACAATTCAGGCAGGTAGGTTCAGTTCTTGGAGGTTGGGGAATGCTTATGGGCAAGGCCTTATGTCTGATCATATTGGCTGCTTCCAACTGTACCTACCGCAAGCAGACGATCAGTGGATACAATGCTGCGAGCTGGGAAAAAAGCCTAGAATAATCCACGGCAGGCAGGCAAGCAAAATGTAAATAACGGGATTGGTTAGCTGCGCTAAAATTCTTGCTTGTACCTGAAAAAGGTTTCACCTGCAACGCGGCCTTCTACTGGTTTTTGCGACGTGACATTCACTGACAAGGCACAGGCGCTGGTAGGTTTCTGCGAGCACCCACAATACAGCGTTGCAGTCTTCAAATCTGTGCAGAACTCTTTTTTTTACCTAAAATTAGCAAGATTCGTTTAAAACTCTTGTGGTGTATTATAGCCTTCTCCTGAGATGACATTCATAGCGATACTAAGAATAATAAAGATAAAAAGCATCATAGGCTGAAGAAATTATACGCAGGGTACGTCATTTTTTAGCCTTCCATAACTATATAGCTATATATGCATACATCCATATATTTAGCTAGATATCCATAAAAATCTATATCGATATATATGTATTTCTATATATTTATATAGATATTTATCTATACACAGGGACAGATAGATAGATAGATAGATAGATAGATAGATAGACAGAGACTGTATGCAATAAGCCTGGATGTCTGACAGTTAAAGCTGCATCGTGATGTCATTAAGGCTCTAGTATGACACGTACAGCTTGGAACCATATATATTATAGCACGGCTGCCATTTACAGTCAGTCTCCATTGGAGTTGGAAGTTGGCAAACATGTACTAGGCTGTCTTCCCAAGAAGCCACAGCAGCCAGATAAATTGGATGTTCCACCGAACTGCTATTTTATTCAGCCAGTAAGGGGAAAGCGGTGGTCTACAAAATCTCATTGGTCGCTGCTGCTGCCGACATTTTTTTAAAAAGGTACGCTCAGTTGTTTCATGGAGAACATGAAGGTAGCTACTTACAATTCAGGCAGGTAGGTTCAGTTCTTGGAGGTTGGGGAATGCTTATGGGCAAGGCCTTATGTCTGATCATATTGGCTGCTTCCAACTGTACCTACCGCAAGCAGACGATCAGTGGATACAATGCTGCGAGCTGGGAAAAAAGCCTAGAATAATCCACGGCAGGCAGGCAAGCAAAATGTAAATAACGGGATTGGTTAGCTGCGCTAAAATTCTTGCTTGTACCTGAAAAAGGTTTCACCTGCAACGCGGCCTTCTACTGGTTTTTGCGACGTGACATTCACTGACAAGGCACAGGCGCTGGTAGGTTTCTGCGAGCACCCACAATACAGCGTTGCAGTCTTCAAATCTGTGCAGAACTCTTTTTTTTACCTAAAATTAGCAAGATTCGTTTAAAACTCTTGTGGTGTATTATAGCCTTCTCCTGAGATGACATTCATAGCGATACTAAGAATAATAAAGATAAAAAGCATCATAGGCTGAAGAAATTATACGCAGGGTACGTCATTTTTTAGCCTTCCATAACTATATAGCTATATATGCATACATCCATATATTTAGCTAGATATCCATAAAAATCTATATCGATATATATGTATTTCTATATATTTATATAGATATTTATCTATACACAGGGACAGATAGATAGATAGATAGATAGATAGACAGAGACTGTATGCAATAAGCCTGGATGTCTGACAGTTAAAGCTGCATCGTGATGTCATTAAGGCTCTAGTATGACACGTACAGCTTGGAACCATATATATTATAGCACGGCTGCCATTTACAGTCAGTCTCCATTGGAGTTGGAAGTTGGCAAACATGTACTAGGCTGTCTTCCCAAGAAGCCACAGCAGCCAGATAAATTGGATGTTCCACCGAACTGCTATTTTATTCAGCCAGTAAGGGGAAAGCGGTGGCCTACAAAATCTCATTGGTCGCTGCTGCTGCCGACATTTTTTTAAAAAGGTACGCTCAGTTGTTTCATGGAGAACATGAAGGTAGCTACTTACAATTCAGGCAGGTAGGTTCAGTTCTTGGAGGTTGGGGAATGCTTATGGGCAAGGCCTTATGTCTGATCATATTGGCTGCTTCCAACTGTACCTACCGCAAGCAGACGATCAGTGGATACAATGCTGCGAGCTGGGAAAAAAGCCTAGAATAATCCACGGCAGGCAGGCAAGCAAAATGTAAATAACGGGATTGGTTAGCTGCGCAAAAATTCTTGCTTGTACCTGAAAAAGGTTTCACCTGCAACGCGGCCTTCTACTGGTTTTTGCGACGTGACATTCACTGACAAGGCACAGGCGCTGGTAGGTTTCTGCGAGCACCCACAATACAGCGTTGCAGTCTTCAAATCTGTGCAGAACTCTTTTTTTTACCTAAAATTAGCAAGATTCGCTTAAAACTCTTGTGGTGTATTATAGCCTTCTCCTGAGATGACATTCATAGCGATACTAAGAATAATAAAGATAAAAAGCATCATAGGCTGAAGAAATTATACGCAGGGTACGTCATTTTTTAGCCTTCCATAACTATATAGCTATATATGCATACATCCATATATTTAGCTAGATATCCATAAAAATCTATATCGATATATATGTATTTCTATATATTTATATAGATATTTATCTATACACAGGGACAGATAGATAGATAGATAGATAGACAGAGACTGTATGCAATAAGCCTGGATGTCTGACAGTTAAAGCTGCATCGTGATGTCATTAAGGCTCTATTATGACACGTACAGCTTGGAACCATATATATTATAGCACGGCTGCCATTTACAGTCAGTCTCCATTGGAGTTGGAAGTTGGCAAACATGTACTAGGCTGTCTTCCCAAGAAGCCACAGCAGCCAGATAAATTGGATGTTCCACCGAACTGCTATTTTATTCAGCCAGTAAGGGGAAAGCGGTGGTCTACAAAATCTCATTGGTCGCTGCTGCTGCCGCCATTTTTTTAAAAAGGTACGCTCAGTTGTTTCATGGAGAACATGAAGGTAGCTACTTACAATTCAGGCAGGTAGGTTCAGTTCTTGGAGGTTGGGGAATGCTTATGGGCAAGGCCTTATGTCTGATCATATTGGCTGCTTCCAACTGTACCTACCGCAAGCAGACGATCAGTGGATACAATGCTGCGAGCTGGGAAAAAAGCCTAGAATAATCCACGGCAGGCAGGCAAGCAAAATGTAAATAACGGGATTGGTTAGCTGCGCTAAAATTCTTGCTTGTACCTGAAAAAGGTTTCACCTGCAACGCGGCCTTCTACTGGTTTTTGCGACGTGACATTCACTGACAAGGCACAGGCGCTGGTAGGTTTCTGCGAGCACCCACAATACAGCGTTGCAGTCTTCAAATCTGTGCAGAACTCTTTTTTTTACCTAAAATTAGCAAGATTCGTTTAAAACTCTTGTGGTGTATTATAGCCTTCTCCTGAGATGACATTCATAGCGATACTAAGAATAATAAAGATAAAAAGCATCATAGGCTGAAGAAATTATACGCAGGGTACGTCATTTTTTAGCCTTCCATAACTATATAGCTATATATGCATACATCCATATATTTAGCTAGATATCCATAAAAATCTATATCTATATATATGTATTTCTATATATTTATATAGATATTTATCTATACACAGGGACAGATAGATAGATAGATAGATAGATAGATAGATAGATAGACAGAGACTGTATGCAATAAGCCTGGATGTCTGACAGTTAAAGCTGCATCGTGATGTCATTAAGGCTCTATTATGACACGTACAGCTTGGAACCATATATATTATAGCACGGCTGCCATTTACAGTCAGTCTCCATTGGAGTTGGAAGTTGGCAAACATGTACTAGGCTGTCTTCCCAAGAAGCCACAGCAGCCAGATAAATTGGATGTTCCACCGAACTGCTATTTTATTCAGCCAGTAAGGGGAAAGCGGTGGCCTACAAAATCTCATTGGTCGCTGCTGCTGCCGACATTTTTTTAAAAAGGTACGCTCAGTTGTTTCATGGAGAACATTAAGGTAGCTACTTACAATTCAGGCAGGTAGGTTCAGTTCTTGGAGGTTGGGGAATGCTTATGGGCAAGGCCTTATGTCTGATCATATTGGCTGCTTCCAACTGTACCTACCGCAAGCAGACGATCAGTGGATATAATGCTGCGAGCTGGGAAAAAAGCCTAGAATAATCCACGGCAGGCAGGCAAGCAAAATGTAAATAACGGGATTGGTTAGCTGCGCTAAAATTCTTGCTTGTACCTGAAAAAGGTTTCACCTGCAACGCGGCCTTCTACTGGTTTTTGCGACGTGACATTCACTGACAAGGCACAGGCCTGGTAGGTTTCTGCGAGCACCCACAATACAGCGTTGCAGTCTTCAAATCTGTGCAGAACTCTTTTTTTTACCTAAAATTAGCAAGATTCGCTTAAAACTCTTGTGGTGTATTATAGCCTTCTCCTGAGATGACATTCATAGCGATACTAAGAATAATAAAGATAAAAATCATCATAGGCTGAAGAAATTATACGCAGAGTACGTCATTTTTTAGCCTTCCATAACTATATAGCTATATATGCATACATCCATATATTTAGCTAGATATCCATAAAAATCTATATCGATATATATGTATTTCTATATATTTATATAGATATTTATCTATACACAGGGACAGATAGATAGATAGATAGATAGATAGATAGATAGATAGACAGAGACTGTATGCAATAAGCCTGGATGTCTGACAGTTAAAGCTGCATCGTGATGTCATTAAGGCTCTATTATGACACGTACAGCTTGGAACCATATATATTATAGCACGGCTGCCATTTACAGTCAGTCTCCATTGGAGTTGGAAGTTGGCAAACATGTACTAGGCTGTCTTCCCAAGAAGCCACAGCAGCCAGATAAATTGGATGTTCCACCGAACTGCTATTTTATTCAGCCAGTAAGGGGAAAGCGGTGGCCTACAAAATCTCATTGGTCGCTGCTGCTGCCGACATTTTTTTAAAAAGGTACGCTCAGTTGTTTCATGGAGAACATGAAGGTAGCTACTTACAATTCAGGCAGGTAGGTTCAGTTCTTGGAGGTTGGGGAATGCTTATGGGCAAGGCCTTATGTCTGATCATATTGGCTGCTTCCAACTGTACCTACCGCAAGCAGACGATCAGTGGATACAATGCTGCGAGCTGGGAAAAAAGCCTAGAATAATCCACGGCAGGCAGGCAAGCAAAATGTAAATAACGGGATTGGTTAGCTGCGCAAAAATTCTTGCTTGTACCTGAAAAAGGTTTCACCTGCAACGCGGCCTTCTACTGGTTTTTGCGACGTGACATTCACTGACAAGGCACAGGCGCTGGTAGGTTTCTGCGAGCACCCACAATACAGCGTTGCAGTCTTCAAATCTGTGCAGAACTCTTTTTTTTACCTAAAATTAGCAAGATTCGTTTAAAACTCTTGTGGTGTATTATAGCCTTCTCCTGAGATGACATTCATAGCGATACTAAGAATAATAAAGATAAAAAGCATCATAGGCTGAAGAAATTATACGCAGGGTACGTCATTTTTTAGCCTTCCATAACTATATAGCTATATATGCATACATCCATATATTTAGCTAGATATCCATAAAAATCTATATCTATATATATGTATTTCTATATATTTATATAGATATTTATCTATACACAGGGACAGATAGATAGATAGATAGATAGATAGATAGATAGACAGAGACTGTATGCAATAAGCCTGGATGTCTGACAGTTAAAGCTGCATCGTGATGTCATTAAGGCTCTATTATGACACGTACAGCTTGGAACCATATATATTATAGCACGGCTGCCATTTACAGTCAGTCTCCATTGGAGTTGGAAGTTGGCAAACATGTACTAGGCTGTCTTCCCAAGAAGCCACAGCAGCCAGATAAATTGGATGTTCCACCGAACTGCTATTTTATTCAGCCAGTAAGGGGAAAGCGGTGGCCTACAAAATCTCATTGGTCGCTGCTGCTGCCGACATTTTTTTAAAAAGGTACGCTCAGTTGTTTCATGGAGAACATTAAGGTAGCTACTTACAATTCAGGCAGGTAGGTTCAGTTCTTGGAGGTTGGGGAATGCTTATGGGCAAGGCCTTATGTCTGATCATATTGGCTGCTTCCAACTGTACCTACCGCAAGCAGACGATCAGTGGATATAATGCTGCGAGCTGGGAAAAAAGCCTAGAATAATCCACGGCAGGCAGGCAAGCAAAATGTAAATAACGGGATTGGTTAGCTGCGCTAAAATTCTTGCTTGTACCTGAAAAAGGTTTCACCTGCAACGCGGCCTTCTACTGGTTTTTGCGACGTGACATTCACTGACAAGGCACAGGCGCTGGTAGGTTTCTGCGAGCACCCACAATACAGCGTTGCAGTCTTCAAATCTGTGCAGAACTCTTTTTTTTACCTAAAATTAGCAAGATTCGTTTAAAACTCTTGTGGTGTATTATAGCCTTCTCCTGAGATGACATTCATAGCGATACTAAGAATAATAAAGATAAAAAGCATCATAGGCTGAAGAAATTATACGCAGGGTACGTCATTTTTTAGCCTTCCATAACTATATAGCTATATATGCATACATCCATATATTTAGCTAGATATCCATAAAAATCTATATCTATATATATGTATTTCTATATATTTATATAGATATTTATCTATACACAGGGACAGATAGATAGATAGATAGATAGATAGATAGATAGATAGATAGATAGACAGAGACTGTATGCAATAAGCCTGGATGTCTGACAGTTAAAGCTGCATCGTGATGTCATTAAGGCTCTATTATGACACGTACAGCTTGGAACCATATATATTATAGCACGGCTGCCATTTACAGTCAGTCTCCATTGGAGTTGGAAGTTGGCAAACATGTACTAGGCTGTCTTCCCAAGAAGCCACAGCAGCCAGATAAATTGGATGTTCCACCGAACTGCTATTTTATTCAGCCAGTAAGGGGAAAGCGGTGGCCTACAAAATCTCATTGGTCGCTGCTGCTGCCGACATTTTTTTAAAAAGGTACGCTCAGTTGTTTCATGGAGAACATTAAGGTAGCTACTTACAATTCAGGCAGGTAGGTTCAGTTCTTGGAGGTTGGGGAATGCTTATGGGCAAGGCCTTATGTCTGATCATATTGGCTGCTTCCAACTGTACCTACCGCAAGCAGACGATCAGTGGATATAATGCTGCGAGCTGGGAAAAAAGCCTAGAATAATCCACGGCAGGCAGGCAAGCAAAATGTAAATAACGGGATTGGTTAGCTGCGCTAAAATTCTTGCTTGTACCTGAAAAAGGTTTCACCTGCAACGCGGCCTTCTACTGGTTTTTGCGACGTGACATTCACTGACAAGGCACAGGCGCTGGTAGGTTTCTGCGAGCACCCACAATACAGCGTTGCAGTCTTCAAATCTGTGCAGAACTCTTTTTTTTACCTAAAATTAGCAAGATTCGTTTAAAACTCTTGTGGTGTATTATAGCCTTCTCCTGAGATGACATTCATAGCGATACTAAGAATAATAAAGATAAAAAGCATCATAGGCTGAAGAAATTATACGCAGGGTACGTCATTTTTTAGCCTTCCATAACTATATAGCTATATATGCATACATCCATATATTTAGCTAGATATCCATAAAAATCTATATCGATATATATGTATTTCTATATATTTATATAGATATTTATCTATACACAGGGACAGATAGATAGATAGATAGATAGATAGATAGATAGATAGATAGATAGATAGACAGAGACTGTATGCAATAAGCCTGGATGTCTGACAGTTAAAGCTGCATCGTGATGTCATTAAGGCTCTAGTATGACACGTACAGCTTGGAACCATATATATTATAGCACGGCTGCCATTTACAGTCAGTCTCCATTGGAGTTGGAAGTTGGCAAACATGTACTAGGCTGTCTTCCCAAGAAGCCACAGCAGCCAGATAAATTGGATGTTCCACCGAACTGCTATTTTATTCAGCCAGTAAGGGGAAAGCGGTGGCCTACAAAATCTCATTGGTCGCTGCTGCTGCCGACATTTTTTTAAAAAGGTACGCTCAGTTGTTTCATGGAGAACATGAAGGTAGCTACTTACAATTCAGGCAGGTAGGTTCAGTTCTTGGAGGTTGGGGAATGCTTATGGGCAAGGCCTTATGTCTGATCATATTGGCTGCTTCCAACTGTACCTACCGCAAGCAGACGATCAGTGGATACAATGCTGCGAGCTGGGAAAAAAGCCTAGAATAATCCACGGCAGGCAGGCAAGCAAAATGTAAATAACGGGATTGGTTAGCTGCGCTAAAATTCTTGCTTGTACCTGAAAAAGGTTTCACCTGCAACGCGGCCTTCTACTGGTTTTTGCGACGTGACATTCACTGACAAGGCACAGGCGCTGGTAGGTTTCTGCGAGCACCCACAATACAGCGTTGCAGTCTTCAAATCTGTGCAGAACTCTTTTTTTTACCTAAAATTAGCAAGATTCGTTTAAAACTCTTGTGGTGTATTATAGCCTTCTCCTGAGATGACATTCATAGCGATACTAAGAATAATAAAGATAAAAAGCATCATAGGCTGAAGAAATTATACGCAGGGTACGTCATTTTTTAGCCTTCCATAACTATATAGCTATATATGCATACATCCATATATTTAGCTAGATATCCATAAAAATCTATATCGATATATATGTATTTCTATATATTTATATAGATATTTATCTATACACAGGGACAGATAGATAGATAGATAGATAGATAGATAGATAGACAGAGACTGTATGCAATAAGCCTGGATGTCTGACAGTTAAAGCTGCATCGTGATGTCATTAAGGCTCTAGTATGACACGTACAGCTTGGAACCATATATATTATAGCACGGCTGCCATTTACAGTCAGTCTCCATTGGAGTTGGAAGTTGGCAAACATGTACTAGGCTGTCTTCCCAAGAAGCCACAGCAGCCAGATAAATTGGATGTTCCACCGAACTGCTATTTTATTCAGCCAGTAAGGGGAAAGCGGTGGTCTACAAAATCTCATTGGTCGCTGCTGCTGCCGACATTTTTTTAAAAAGGTACGCTCAGTTGTTTCATGGAGAACATGAAGGTAGCTACTTACAATTCAGGCAGGTAGGTTCAGTTCTTGGAGGTTGGGGAATGCTTATGGGCAAGGCCTTATGTCTGATCATATTGGCTGCTTCCAACTGTACCTACCGCAAGCAGACGATCAGTGGATACAATGCTGCGAGCTGGGAAAAAAGCCTAGAATAATCCACGGCAGGCAGGCAAGCAAAATGTAAATAACGGGATTGGTTAGCTGCGCTAAAATTCTTGCTTGTACCTGAAAAAGGTTTCACCTGCAACGCGGCCTTCTACTGGTTTTTGCGACGTGACATTCACTGACAAGGCACAGGCGCTGGTAGGTTTCTGCGAGCACCCACAATACAGCGTTGCAGTCTTCAAATCTGTGCAGAACTCTTTTTTTTACCTAAAATTAGCAAGATTCGTTTAAAACTCTTGTGGTGTATTATAGCCTTCTCCTGAGATGACATTCATAGCGATACTAAGAATAATAAAGATAAAAAGCATCATAGGCTGAAGAAATTATACGCAGGGTACGTCATTTTTTAGCCTTCCATAACTATATAGCTATATATGCATACATCCATATATTTAGCTAGATATCCATAAAAATCTATATCGATATATATGTATTTCTATATATTTATATAGATATTTATCTATACACAGGGACAGATAGATAGATAGATAGATAGATAGACAGAGACTGTATGCAATAAGCCTGGATGTCTGACAGTTAAAGCTGCATCGTGAGGTCATTAAGGCTCTAGTATGACACGTACAGCTTGGAACCATATATATTATAGCACGGCTGCCATTTACAGTCAGTCTCCATTGGAGTTGGAAGTTGGCAAACATGTACTAGGCTGTCTTCCCAAGAAGCCACAGCAGCCAGATAAATTGGATGTTCCACCGAACTGCTATTTTATTCAGCCAGTAAGGGGAAAGCGGTGGCCTACAAAATCTCATTGGTCGCTGCTGCTGCCGACATTTTTTTAAAAAGGTACGCTCAGTTGTTTCATGGAGAACATGAAGGTAGCTACTTACAATTCAGGCAGGTAGGTTCAGTTCTTGGAGGTTGGGGAATGCTTATGGGCAAGGCCTTATGTCTGATCATATTGGCTGCTTCCAACTGTACCTACCGCAAGCAGACGATCAGTGGATACAATGCTGCGAGCTGGGAAAAAAGCCTAGAATAATCCACGGCAGGCAGGCAAGCAAAATGTAAATAACGGGATTGGTTAGCTGCGCAAAAATTCTTGCTTGTACCTGAAAAAGGTTTCACCTGCAACGCGGCCTTCTACTGGTTTTTGCGACGTGACATTCACTGACAAGGCACAGGCGCTGGTAGGTTTCTGCGAGCACCCACAATACAGCGTTGCAGTCTTCAAATCTGTGCAGAACTCTTTTTTTTACCTAAAATTAGCAAGATTCGCTTAAAACTCTTGTGGTGTATTATAGCCTTCTCCTGAGATGACATTCATAGCGATACTAAGAATAATAAAGATAAAAAGCATCATAGGCTGAAGAAATTATACGCAGGGTACGTCATTTTTTAGCCTTCCATAACTATATAGCTATATATGCATACATCCATATATTTAGCTAGATATCCATAAAAATCTATATCGATATATATGTATTTCTATATATTTATATAGATATTTATCTATACACAGGGACAGATAGATAGATAGATAGATAGACAGAGACTGTATGCAATAAGCCTGGATGTCTGACAGTTAAAGCTGCATCGTGATGTCATTAAGGCTCTATTATGACACGTACAGCTTGGAACCATATATATTATAGCACGGCTGCCATTTACAGTCAGTCTCCATTGGAGTTGGAAGTTGGCAAACATGTACTAGGCTGTCTTCCCAAGAAGCCACAGCAGCCAGATAAATTGGATGTTCCACCGAACTGCTATTTTATTCAGCCAGTAAGGGGAAAGCGGTGGTCTACAAAATCTCATTGGTCGCTGCTGCTGCCGCCATTTTTTTAAAAAGGTACGCTCAGTTGTTTCATGGAGAACATGAAGGTAGCTACTTACAATTCAGGCAGGTAGGTTCAGTTCTTGGAGGTTGGGGAATGCTTATGGGCAAGGCCTTATGTCTGATCATATTGGCTGCTTCCAACTGTACCTACCGCAAGCAGACGATCAGTGGATACAATGCTGCGAGCTGGGAAAAAAGCCTAGAATAATCCACGGCAGGCAGGCAAGCAAAATGTAAATAACGGGATTGGTTAGCTGCGCTAAAATTCTTGCTTGTACCTGAAAAAGGTTTCACCTGCAACGCGGCCTTCTACTGGTTTTTGCGACGTGACATTCACTGACAAGGCACAGGCGCTGGTAGGTTTCTGCGAGCACCCACAATACAGCGTTGCAGTCTTCAAATCTGTGCAGAACTCTTTTTTTTACCTAAAATTAGCAAGATTCGTTTAAAACTCTTGTGGTGTATTATAGCCTTCTCCTGAGATGACATTCATAGCGATACTAAGAATAATAAAGATAAAAAGCATCATAGGCTGAAGAAATTATACGCAGGGTACGTCATTTTTTAGCCTTCCATAACTATATAGCTATATATGCATACATCCATATATTTAGCTAGATATCCATAAAAATCTATATCTATATATATGTATTTCTATATATTTATATAGATATTTATCTATACACAGGGACAGATAGATAGATAGATAGATAGATAGATAGATAGATAGACAGAGACTGTATGCAATAAGCCTGGATGTCTGACAGTTAAAGCTGCATCGTGATGTCATTAAGGCTCTATTATGACACGTACAGCTTGGAACCATATATATTATAGCACGGCTGCCATTTACAGTCAGTCTCCATTGGAGTTGGAAGTTGGCAAACATGTACTAGGCTGTCTTCCCAAGAAGCCACAGCAGCCAGATAAATTGGATGTTCCACCGAACTGCTATTTTATTCAGCCAGTAAGGGGAAAGCGGTGGCCTACAAAATCTCATTGGTCGCTGCTGCTGCCGACATTTTTTTAAAAAGGTACGCTCAGTTGTTTCATGGAGAACATTAAGGTAGCTACTTACAATTCAGGCAGGTAGGTTCAGTTCTTGGAGGTTGGGGAATGCTTATGGGCAAGGCCTTATGTCTGATCATATTGGCTGCTTCCAACTGTACCTACCGCAAGCAGACGATCAGTGGATATAATGCTGCGAGCTGGGAAAAAAGCCTAGAATAATCCACGGCAGGCAGGCAAGCAAAATGTAAATAACGGGATTGGTTAGCTGCGCTAAAATTCTTGCTTGTACCTGAAAAAGGTTTCACCTGCAACGCGGCCTTCTACTGGTTTTTGCGACGTGACATTCACTGACAAGGCACAGGCCTGGTAGGTTTCTGCGAGCACCCACAATACAGCGTTGCAGTCTTCAAATCTGTGCAGAACTCTTTTTTTTACCTAAAATTAGCAAGATTCGCTTAAAACTCTTGTGGTGTATTATAGCCTTCTCCTGAGATGACATTCATAGCGATACTAAGAATAATAAAGATAAAAATCATCATAGGCTGAAGAAATTATACGCAGAGTACGTCATTTTTTAGCCTTCCATAACTATATAGCTATATATGCATACATCCATATATTTAGCTAGATATCCATAAAAATCTATATCGATATATATGTATTTCTATATATTTATATAGATATTTATCTATACACAGGGACAGATAGATAGATAGATAGATAGATAGATAGATAGACAGAGACTGTATGCAATAAGCCTGGATGTCTGACAGTTAAAGCTGCATCGTGATGTCATTAAGGCTCTATTATGACACGTACAGCTTGGAACCATATATATTATAGCACGGCTGCCATTTACAGTCAGTCTCCATTGGAGTTGGAAGTTGGCAAACATGTACTAGGCTGTCTTCCCAAGAAGCCACAGCAGCCAGATAAATTGGATGTTCCACCGAACTGCTATTTTATTCAGCCAGTAAGGGGAAAGCGGTGGCCTACAAAATCTCATTGGTCGCTGCTGCTGCCGACATTTTTTTAAAAAGGTACGCTCAGTTGTTTCATGGAGAACATGAAGGTAGCTACTTACAATTCAGGCAGGTAGGTTCAGTTCTTGGAGGTTGGGGAATGCTTATGGGCAAGGCCTTATGTCTGATCATATTGGCTGCTTCCAACTGTACCTACCGCAAGCAGACGATCAGTGGATACAATGCTGCGAGCTGGGAAAAAAGCCTAGAATAATCCACGGCAGGCAGGCAAGCAAAATGTAAATAACGGGATTGGTTAGCTGCGCAAAAATTCTTGCTTGTACCTGAAAAAGGTTTCACCTGCAACGCGGCCTTCTACTGGTTTTTGCGACGTGACATTCACTGACAAGGCACAGGCGCTGGTAGGTTTCTGCGAGCACCCACAATACAGCGTTGCAGTCTTCAAATCTGTGCAGAACTCTTTTTTTTACCTAAAATTAGCAAGATTCGTTTAAAACTCTTGTGGTGTATTATAGCCTTCTCCTGAGATGACATTCATAGCGATACTAAGAATAATAAAGATAAAAAGCATCATAGGCTGAAGAAATTATACGCAGGGTACGTCATTTTTTAGCCTTCCATAACTATATAGCTATATATGCATACATCCATATATTTAGCTAGATATCCATAAAAATCTATATCTATATATATGTATTTCTATATATTTATATAGATATTTATCTATACACAGGGACAGATAGATAGATAGATAGATAGATAGATAGATAGACAGAGACTGTATGCAATAAGCCTGGATGTCTGACAGTTAAAGCTGCATCGTGATGTCATTAAGGCTCTATTATGACACGTACAGCTTGGAACCATATATATTATAGCACGGCTGCCATTTACAGTCAGTCTCCATTGGAGTTGGAAGTTGGCAAACATGTACTAGGCTGTCTTCCCAAGAAGCCACAGCAGCCAGATAAATTGGATGTTCCACCGAACTGCTATTTTATTCAGCCAGTAAGGGGAAAGCGGTGGCCTACAAAATCTCATTGGTCGCTGCTGCTGCCGACATTTTTTTAAAAAGGTACGCTCAGTTGTTTCATGGAGAACATTAAGGTAGCTACTTACAATTCAGGCAGGTAGGTTCAGTTCTTGGAGGTTGGGGAATGCTTATGGGCAAGGCCTTATGTCTGATCATATTGGCTGCTTCCAACTGTACCTACCGCAAGCAGACGATCAGTGGATATAATGCTGCGAGCTGGGAAAAAAGCCTAGAATAATCCACGGCAGGCAGGCAAGCAAAATGTAAATAACGGGATTGGTTAGCTGCGCTAAAATTCTTGCTTGTACCTGAAAAAGGTTTCACCTGCAACGCGGCCTTCTACTGGTTTTTGCGACGTGACATTCACTGACAAGGCACAGGCGCTGGTAGGTTTCTGCGAGCACCCACAATACAGCGTTGCAGTCTTCAAATCTGTGCAGAACTCTTTTTTTTACCTAAAATTAGCAAGATTCGTTTAAAACTCTTGTGGTGTATTATAGCCTTCTCCTGAGATGACATTCATAGCGATACTAAGAATAATAAAGATAAAAAGCATCATAGGCTGAAGAAATTATACGCAGGGTACGTCATTTTTTAGCCTTCCATAACTATATAGCTATATATGCATACATCCATATATTTAGCTAGATATCCATAAAAATCTATATCTATATATATGTATTTCTATATATTTATATAGATATTTATCTATACACAGGGACAGATAGATAGATAGATAGATAGATAGATAGATAGATAGATAGATAGACAGAGACTGTATGCAATAAGCCTGGATGTCTGACAGTTAAAGCTGCATCGTGATGTCATTAAGGCTCTATTATGACACGTACAGCTTGGAACCATATATATTATAGCACGGCTGCCATTTACAGTCAGTCTCCATTGGAGTTGGAAGTTGGCAAACATGTACTAGGCTGTCTTCCCAAGAAGCCACAGCAGCCAGATAAATTGGATGTTCCACCGAACTGCTATTTTATTCAGCCAGTAAGGGGAAAGCGGTGGCCTACAAAATCTCATTGGTCGCTGCTGCTGCCGACATTTTTTTAAAAAGGTACGCTCAGTTGTTTCATGGAGAACATTAAGGTAGCTACTTACAATTCAGGCAGGTAGGTTCAGTTCTTGGAGGTTGGGGAATGCTTATGGGCAAGGCCTTATGTCTGATCATATTGGCTGCTTCCAACTGTACCTACCGCAAGCAGACGATCAGTGGATATAATGCTGCGAGCTGGGAAAAAAGCCTAGAATAATCCACGGCAGGCAGGCAAGCAAAATGTAAATAACGGGATTGGTTAGCTGCGCTAAAATTCTTGCTTGTACCTGAAAAAGGTTTCACCTGCAACGCGGCCTTCTACTGGTTTTTGCGACGTGACATTCACTGACAAGGCACAGGCGCTGGTAGGTTTCTGCGAGCACCCACAATACAGCGTTGCAGTCTTCAAATCTGTGCAGAACTCTTTTTTTTACCTAAAATTAGCAAGATTCGTTTAAAACTCTTGTGGTGTATTATAGCCTTCTCCTGAGATGACATTCATAGCGATACTAAGAATAATAAAGATAAAAAGCATCATAGGCTGAAGAAATTATACGCAGGGTACGTCATTTTTTAGCCTTCCATAACTATATAGCTATATATGCATACATCCATATATTTAGCTAGATATCCATAAAAATCTATATCTATATATATGTATTTCTATATATTTATATAGATATTTATCTATACACAGGGACAGATAGATAGATAGATAGATAGATAGATAGATAGACAGAGACTGTATGCAATAAGCCTGGATGTCTGACAGTTAAAGCTGCATCGTGATGTCATTAAGGCTCTATTATGACACGTACAGCTTGGAACCATATATATTATAGCACGGCTGCCATTTACAGTCAGTCTCCATTGGAGTTGGAAGTTGGCAAACATGTACTAGGCTGTCTTCCCAAGAAGCCACAGCAGCCAGATAAATTGGATGTTCCACCGAACTGCTATTTTATTCAGCCAGTAAGGGGAAAGCGGTGGCCTACAAAATCTCATTGGTCGCTGCTGCTGCCGACATTTTTTTAAAAAGGTACGCTCAGTTGTTTCATGGAGAACATGAAGGTAGCTACTTACAATTCAGGCAGGTAGGTTCAGTTCTTGGAGGTTGGGGAATGCTTATGGGCAAGGCCTTATGTCTGATAATATTGGCTGCTTCCAACTGTACCTACCGCAAGCAGACGATCAGTGGATACAATGCTGCGAGCTGGGAAAAAAGCCTAGAATAATCCACGGCAGGCAGGCAAGCAAAATGTAAATAACGGGATTGGTTAGCTGCGCTAAAATTCTTGCTTGTACCTGAAAAAGGTTTCACCTGCAACGCGGCCTTCTACTGGTTTTTGCGACGTGACATTCACTGACAAGGCACAGGCCTGGTAGGTTTCTGCGAGCACCCACAATACAGCGTTGCAGTCTTCAAATCTGTGCAGAACTCTTTTTTTTACCTAAAATTAGCAAGATTCGTTTAAAACTCTTGTGGTGTATTATAGCCTTCTCCTGAGATGACATTCATAGCGATACTAAGAATAATAAAGATAAAAAGCATCATAGGCTGAAGAAATTATACGCAGGGTACGTCATTTTTTAGCCTTCCATAACTATATAGCTATATATGCATACATCCATATATTTAGCTAGATATCCATAAAAATCTATATCTATATATATGTATTTCTATATATTTATATAGATATTTATCTATACACAGGGACAGATAGATAGATAGATAGATAGATAGATAGATAGATAGATAGATAGATAGACAGAGACTGTATGCAATAAGCCTGGATGTCTGACAGTTAAAGCTGCATTGTGATGTCATTAAGGCTCTATTATGACACGTACAGCTTGGAACCATATATATTATAGCACGGCTGCCATTTACAGTCAGTCTCCATTGGAGTTGGAAGTTGGCAAACATGTACTAGGCTGTGTTCCCAAGAAGCCACAGCAGCCAGATAAATTGGATGTTCCACCGAACTGCTATTTTATTCAGCCAGTAAGGGGAAAGCGGTGGCCTACAAAATCTCATTGGTCGCTGCTGCTGCCGACATTTTTTTAAAAAGGTACGCTCAGTTGTTTCATGGAGAACATGAAGGTAGCTACTTACAATTCAGGCAGGTAGGTTCAGTTCTTGGAGGTTGGGGAATGCTTATGGGCAAGGCCTTATGTCTGATCATATTGGCTGCTTCCAACTGTACCTACCGCAAGCAGACGATCAGTGGATACAATGCTGCGAGCTGGGAAAAAAGCCTAGAATAATCCACGGCAGGCAGGCAAGCAAAATGTAAATAACGGGATTGGTTAGCTGCGCTAAAATTCTTGCTTGTACCTGAAAAAGGTTTCACCTGCAACGCGGCCTTCTACTGGTTTTTGCGACGTGACATTCACTGACAAGGCACAGGCCTGGTAGGTTTCTGCGAGCACCCACAATACAGCGTTGCAGTCTTCAAATCTGTGCAGAACTCTTTTTTTTACCTAAAATTAGCAAGATTCGCTTAAAACTCTTGTGGTGTATTATAGCCTTCTCCTGAGATGACATTCATAGCGATACTAAGAATAATAAAGATAAAAAGCATCATAGGCTGAAGAAATTATACGCAGGGTACGTCATTTTTTAGCCTTCCATAACTATATAGCTATATATGCATACATCCATATATTTAGCTAGATATCCATAAAAATCTATATCGATATATATGTATTTCTATATATTTATATAGATATTTATCTATACACAGGGACAGATAGATAGATAGATAGATAGATAGACAGAGACTGTATGCAATAAGCCTGGATGTCTGACAGTTAAAGCTGCATCGTGATGTCATTAAGGCTCTAGTATGACACGTACAGCTTGGAACCATATATATTATAGCACGGCTGCCATTTACAGTCAGTCTCCATTGGAGTTGGAAGTTGGCAAACATGTACTAGGCTGTCTTCCCAAGAAGCCACAGCAGCCAGATAAATTGGATGTTCCACCGAACTGCTATTTTATTCAGCCAGTAAGGGGAAAGCGGTGGCCTACAAAATCTCATTGGTCGCTGCTGCTGCCGACATTTTTTTAAAAAGGTACGCTCAGTTGTTTCATGGAGAACATGAAGGTAGCTACTTACAATTCAGGCAGGTAGGTTCAGTTCTTGGAGGTTGGGGAATGCTTATGGGCAAGGCCTTATGTCTGATAATATTGGCTGCTTCCAACTGTACCTACCGCAAGCAGACGATCAGTGGATACAATGCTGCGAGCTGGGAAAAAAGCCTAGAATAATCCACGGCAGGCAGGCAAGCAAAATGTAAATAACGGGATTGGTTAGCTGCGCAAAAATTCTTGCTTGTACCTGAAAAAGGTTTCACCTGCAACGCGGCCTTCTACTGGTTTTTGCGACGTGACATTCACTGACAAGGCACAGGCGCTGGTAGGTTTCTGCGAGCACCCACAATACAGCGTTGCAGTCTTCAAATCTGTGCAGAACTCTTTTTTTTACCTAAAATTAGCAAGATTCGTTTAAAACTCTTGTGGTGTATTATAGCCTTCTCCTGAGATGACATTCATAGCGATACTAAGAATAATAAAGATAAAAAGCATCATAGGCTGAAGAAATTATACGCAGGGTACGTCATTTTTTAGCCTTCCATAACTATATAGCTATATATGCATACATCCATATATTTAGCTAGATATCCATAAAAATCTATATCTATATATATGTATTTCTATATATTTATATAGATATTTATCTATACACAGGGACAGATAGATAGATAGATAGATAGATAGATAGATAGATAGATAGACAGAGACTGTATGCAATAAGCCTGGATGTCTGACAGTTAAAGCTGCATCGTGATGTCATTAAGGCTCTATTATGACACGTACAGCTTGGAACCATATATATTATAGCACGGCTGCCATTTACAGTCAGTCTCCATTGGAGTTGGAAGTTGGCAAACATGTACTAGGCTGTCTTCCCAAGAAGCCACAGCAGCCAGATAAATTGGATGTTCCACCGAACTGCTATTTTATTCAGCCAGTAAGGGGAAAGCGGTGGCCTACAAAATCTCATTGGTCGCTGCTGCTGCCGACATTTTTTTAAAAAGGTACGCTCAGTTGTTTCATGGAGAACATTAAGGTAGCTACTTACAATTCAGGCAGGTAGGTTCAGTTCTTGGAGGTTGGGGAATGCTTATGGGCAAGGCCTTATGTCTGATCATATTGGCTGCTTCCAACTGTACCTACCGCAAGCAGACGATCAGTGGATATAATGCTGCGAGCTGGGAAAAAAGCCTAGAATAATCCACGGCAGGCAGGCAAGCAAAATGTAAATAACGGGATTGGTTAGCTGCGCTAAAATTCTTGCTTGTACCTGAAAAAGGTTTCACCTGCAACGCGGCCTTCTACTGGTTTTTGCGACGTGACATTCACTGACAAGGCACAGGCCTGGTAGGTTTCTGCGAGCACCCACAATACAGCGTTGCAGTCTTCAAATCTGTGCAGAACTCTTTTTTTTACCTAAAATTAGCAAGATTCGCTTAAAACTCTTGTGGTGTATTATAGCCTTCTCCTGAGATGACATTCATAGCGATACTAAGAATAATAAAGATAAAAATCATCATAGGCTGAAGAAATTATACGCAGAGTACGTCATTTTTTAGCCTTCCATAACTATATAGCTATATATGCATACATCCATATATTTAGCTAGATATCCATAAAAATCTATATCGATATATATGTATTTCTATATATTTATATAGATATTTATCTATACACAGGGACAGATAGATAGATAGATAGATAGATAGATAGATAGATAGACAGAGACTGTATGCAATAAGCCTGGATGTCTGACAGTTAAAGCTGCATCGTGATGTCATTAAGGCTCTATTATGACACGTACAGCTTGGAACCATATATATTATAGCACGGCTGCCATTTACAGTCAGTCTCCATTGGAGTTGGAAGTTGGCAAACATGTACTAGGCTGTCTTCCCAAGAAGCCACAGCAGCCAGATAAATTGGATGTTCCACCGAACTGCTATTTTATTCAGCCAGTAAGGGGAAAGCGGTGGTCTACAAAATCTCATTGGTCGCTGCTGCTGCCGACATTTTTTTAAAAAGGTACGCTCAGTTGTTTCATGGAGAACATGAAGGTAGCTACTTACAATTCAGGCAGGTAGGTTCAGTTCTTGGAGGTTGGGGAATGCTTATGGGCAAGGCCTTATGTCTGATCATATTGGCTGCTTCCAACTGTACCTACCGCAAGCAGACGATCAGTGGATACAATGCTGCGAGCTGGGAAAAAAGCCTAGAATAATCCACGGCAGGCAGGCAAGCAAAATGTAAATAACGGGATTGGTTAGCTGCGCAAAAATTCTTGCTTGTACCTGAAAAAGGTTTCACCTGCAACGCGGCCTTCTACTGGTTTTTGCGACGTGACATTCACTGACAAGGCACAGGCGCTGGTAGGTTTCTGCGAGCACCCACAATACAGCGTTGCAGTCTTCAAATCTGTGCAGAACTCTTTTTTTTACCTAAAATTAGCAAGATTCGTTTAAAACTCTTGTGGTGTATTATAGCCTTCTCCTGAGATGACATTCATAGCGATACTAAGAATAATAAAGATAAAAAGCATCATAGGCTGAAGAAATTATACGCAGGGTACGTCATTTTTTAGCCTTCCATAACTATATAGCTATATATGCATACATCCATATATTTAGCTAGATATCCATAAAAATCTATATCTATATATATGTATTTCTATATATTTATATAGATATTTATCTATACACAGGGACAGATAGATAGATAGATAGATAGATAGATAGATAGATAGACAGAGACTGTATGCAATAAGCCTGGATGTCTGACAGTTAAAGCTGCATCGTGATGTCATTAAGGCTCTATTATGACACGTACAGCTTGGAACCATATATATTATAGCACGGCTGCCATTTACAGTCAGTCTCCATTGGAGTTGGAAGTTGGCAAACATGTACTAGGCTGTCTTCCCAAGAAGCCACAGCAGCCAGATAAATTGGATGTTCCACCGAACTGCTATTTTATTCAGCCAGTAAGGGGAAAGCGGTGGCCTACAAAATCTCATTGGTCGCTGCTGCTGCCGACATTTTTTTAAAAAGGTACGCTCAGTTGTTTCATGGAGAACATTAAGGTAGCTACTTACAATTCAGGCAGGTAGGTTCAGTTCTTGGAGGTTGGGGAATGCTTATGGGCAAGGCCTTATGTCTGATCATATTGGCTGCTTCCAACTGTACCTACCGCAAGCAGACGATCAGTGGATATAATGCTGCGAGCTGGGAAAAAAGCCTAGAATAATCCACGGCAGGCAGGCAAGCAAAATGTAAATAACGGGATTGGTTAGCTGCGCTAAAATTCTTGCTTGTACCTGAAAAAGGTTTCACCTGCAACGCGGCCTTCTACTGGTTTTTGCGACGTGACATTCACTGACAAGGCACAGGCCTGGTAGGTTTCTGCGAGCACCCACAATACAGCGTTGCAGTCTTCAAATCTGTGCAGAACTCTTTTTTTTACCTAAAATTAGCAAGATTCGCTTAAAACTCTTGTGGTGTATTATAGCCTTCTCCTGAGATGACATTCATAGCGATACTAAGAATAATAAAGATAAAAATCATCATAGGCTGAAGAAATTATACGCAGAGTACGTCATTTTTTAGCCTTCCATAACTATATAGCTATATATGCATACATCCATATATTTAGCTAGATATCCATAAAAATCTATATCGATATATATGTATTTCTATATATTTATATAGATATTTATCTATACACAGGGACAGATAGATAGATAGATAGATAGATAGATAGATAGATAGATAGATAGACAGAGACTGTATGCAATAAGCCTGGATGTCTGACAGTTAAAGCTGCATCGTGATGTCATTAAGGCTCTATTATGACACGTACAGCTTGGAACCATATATATTATAGCACGGCTGCCATTTACAGTCAGTCTCCATTGGAGTTGGAAGTTGGCAAACATGTACTAGGCTGTCTTCCCAAGAAGCCACAGCAGCCAGATAAATTGGATGTTCCACCGAACTGCTATTTTATTCAGCCAGTAAGGGGAAAGCGGTGGTCTACAAAATCTCATTGGTCGCTGCTGCTGCCGACATTTTTTTAAAAAGGTACGCTCAGTTGTTTCATGGAGAACATGAAGGTAGCTACTTACAATTCAGGCAGGTAGGTTCAGTTCTTGGAGGTTGGGGAATGCTTATGGGCAAGGCCTTATGTCTGATCATATTGGCTGCTTCCAACTGTACCTACCGCAAGCAGACGATCAGTGGATACAATGCTGCGAGCTGGGAAAAAAGCCTAGAATAATCCACGGCAGGCAGGCAAGCAAAATGTAAATAACGGGATTGGTTAGCTGCGCTAAAATTCTTGCTTGTACCTGAAAAAGGTTTCACCTGCAACGCGGCCTTCTACTGGTTTTTGCGACGTGACATTCACTGACAAGGCACAGGCGCTGGTAGGTTTCTGCGAGCACCCACAATACAGCGTTGCAGTCTTCAAATCTGTGCAGAACTCTTTTTTTTACCTAAAATTAGCAAGATTCGTTTAAAACTCTTGTGGTGTATTATAGCCTTCTCCTGAGATGACATTCATAGCGATACTAAGAATAATAAAGATAAAAAGCATCATAGGCTGAAGAAATTATACGCAGGGTACGTCATTTTTTAGCCTTCCATAACTATATAGCTATATATGCATACATCCATATATTTAGCTAGATATCCATAAAAATCTATATCGATATATATGTATTTCTATATATTTATATAGATATTTATCTATACACAGGGACAGATAGATAGATAGATAGATAGACAGAGACTGTATGCAATAAGCCTGGATGTCTGACAGTTAAAGCTGCATCGTGATGTCATTAAGGCTCTAGTATGACACGTACAGCTTGGAACCATATATATTATAGCACGGCTGCCATTTACAGTCAGTCTCCATTGGAGTTGGAAGTTGGCAAACATGTACTAGGCTGTCTTCCCAAGAAGCCACAGCAGCCAGATAAATTGGATGTTCCACCGAACTGCTATTTTATTCAGCCAGTAAGGGGAAAGCGGTGGTCTACAAAATCTCATTGGTCGCTGCTGCTGCCGTCATTTTTTTAAAAAGGTACGCTCAGTTGTTTCATGGAGAACATGAAGGTAGCTACTTACAATTCAGGCAGGTAGGTTCAGTTCTTGGAGGTTGGGGAATGCTTATGGGCAAGGCCTTATGTCTGATCATATTGGCTGCTTCCAACTGTACCTACCGCAAGCAGACGATCAGTGGATACAATGCTGCGAGCTGGGAAAAAAGCCTAGAATAATCCACGGCAGGCAGGCAAGCAAAATGTAAATAACGGGATTGGTTAGCTGCGCTAAAATTCTTGCTTGTACCTGAAAAAGGTTTCACCTGCAACGCGGCCTTCTACTGGTTTTTGCGACGTGACATTCACTGACAAGGCACAGGCGCTGGTAGGTTTCTGCGAGCACCCACAATACAGCGTTGCAGTCTTCAAATCTGTGCAGAACTCTTTTTTTTACCTAAAATTAGCAAGATTCGTTTAAAACTCTTGTGGTGTATTATAGCCTTCTCCTGAGATGACATTCATAGCGATACTAAGAATAATAAAGATAAAAAGCATCATAGGCTGAAGAAATTATACGCAGGGTACGTCATTTTTTAGCCTTCCATAACTATATAGCTATATATGCATACATCCATATATTTAGCTAGATATCCATAAAAATCTATATCGATATATATGTATTTCTATATATTTATATAGATATTTATCTATACACAGGGACAGATAGATAGATAGATAGATAGATAGACAGAGACTGTATGCAATAAGCCTGGATGTCTGACAGTTAAAGCTGCATCGTGATGTCATTAAGGCTCTAGTATGACACGTACAGCTTGGAACCATATATATTATAGCACGGCTGCCATTTACAGTCAGTCTCCATTGGAGTTGGAAGTTGGCAAACATGTACTAGGCTGTCTTCCCAAGAAGCCACAGCAGCCAGATAAATTGGATGTTCCACCGAACTGCTATTTTATTCAGCCAGTAAGGGGAAAGCGGTGGCCTACAAAATCTCATTGGTCGCTGCTGCTGCCGACATTTTTTTAAAAAGGTACGCTCAGTTGTTTCATGGAGAACATGAAGGTAGCTACTTACAATTCAGGCAGGTAGGTTCAGTTCTTGGAGGTTGGGGAATGCTTATGGGCAAGGCCTTATGTCTGATCATATTGGCTTCTTCCAACTGTACCTACCGCAAGCAGACGATCAGTGGATACAATGCTGCGAGCTGGGAAAAAAGCCTAGAATAATCCACGGCAGGCAGGCAAGCAAAATGTAAATAACGGGATTGGTTAGCTGCGCAAAAATTCTTGCTTGTACCTGAAAAAGGTTTCACCTGCAACGCGGCCTTCTACTGGTTTTTGCGACGTGACATTCACTGACAAGGCACAGGCGCTGGTAGGTTTCTGCGAGCACCCACAATACAGCGTTGCAGTCTTCAAATCTGTGCAGAACTCTTTTTTTTACCTAAAATTAGCAAGATTCGCTTAAAACTCTTGTGGTGTATTATAGCCTTCTCCTGAGATGACATTCATAGCGATACTAAGAATAATAAAGATAAAAAGCATCATAGGCTGAAGAAATTATACGCAGGGTACGTCATTTTTTAGCCTTCCATAACTATATAGCTATATATGCATACATCCATATATTTAGCTAGATATCCATAAAAATCTATATCGATATATATGTATTTCTATATATTTATATAGATATTTATCTATACACAGGGACAGATAGATAGATAGATAGATAGACAGAGACTGTATGCAATAAGCCTGGATGTCTGACAGTTAAAGCTGCATCGTGATGTCATTAAGGCTCTATTATGACACGTACAGCTTGGAACCATATATATTATAGCACGGCTGCCATTTACAGTCAGTCTCCATTGGAGTTGGAAGTTGGCAAACATGTACTAGGCTGTCTTCCCAAGAAGCCACAGCAGCCAGATAAATTGGATGTTCCACCGAACTGCTATTTTATTCAGCCAGTAAGGGGAAAGCGGTGGTCTACAAAATCTCATTGGTCGCTGCTGCTGCCGCCATTTTTTTAAAAAGGTACGCTCAGTTGTTTCATGGAGAACATGAAGGTAGCTACTTACAATTCAGGCAGGTAGGTTCAGTTCTTGGAGGTTGGGGAATGCTTATGGGCAAGGCCTTATGTCTGATCATATTGGCTGCTTCCAACTGTACCTACCGCAAGCAGACGATCAGTGGATACAATGCTGCGAGCTGGGAAAAAAGCCTAGAATAATCCACGGCAGGCAGGCAAGCAAAATGTAAATAACGGGATTGGTTAGCTGCGCTAAAATTCTTGC
This sequence comes from Eleutherodactylus coqui, assembly GCF_035609145.1. Classification (NCBI taxonomy): domain Eukaryota; kingdom Metazoa; phylum Chordata; class Amphibia; order Anura; family Eleutherodactylidae; genus Eleutherodactylus; species Eleutherodactylus coqui. Next base: position 60,257 of record NW_027101936.1, on the reverse strand, counting down.
TTGTACCTGAAAAAGGTTTCACCTGCAACGCGGCCTTCTACTGGTTTTTGCGACGTGACATTCACTGACAAGGCACAGGCGCTGGTAGGTTTCTGCGAGCACCCACAATACAGCGTTGCAGTCTTCAAATCTGTGCAGAACTCTTTTTTTTACCTAAAATTAGCAAGATTCGTTTAAAACTCTTGTGGTGTATTATAGCCTTCTCCTGAGATGACATTCATAGCGATACTAAGAATAATAAAGATAAAAAGCATCATAGGCTGAAGAAATTATACGCAGGGTACGTCATTTTTTAGCCTTCCATAACTATATAGCTATATATGCATACATCCATATATTTAGCTAGATATCCATAAAAATCTATATCGATATATATGTATTTCTATATATTTATATAGATATTTATCTATACACAGGGACAGATAGATAGATAGATAGATAGATAGACAGAGACTGTATGCAATAAGCCTGGATGTCTGACAGTTAAAGCTGCATCGTGATGTCATTAAGGCTCTAGTATGACACGTACAGCTTGGAACCATATATATTATAGCACGGCTGCCATTTACAGTCAGTCTCCATTGGAGTTGGAAGTTGGCAAACATGTACTAGGCTGTCTTCCCAAGAAGCCACAGCAGCCAGATAAATTGGATGTTCCACCGAACTGCTATTTTATTCAGCCAGTAAGGGGAAAGCGGTGGCCTACAAAATCTCATTGGTCGCTGCTGCTGCCGACATTTTTTTAAAAAGGTACGCTCAGTTGTTTCATGGAGAACATGAAGGTAGCTACTTACAATTCAGGCAGGTAGGTTCAGTTCTTGGAGGTTGGGGAATGCTTATGGGCAAGGCCTTATGTCTGATCATATTGGCTGCTTCCAACTGTACCTACCGCAAGCAGACGATCAGTGGATACAATGCTGCGAGCTGGGAAAAAAGCCTAGAATAATCCACGGCAGGCAGGCAAGCAAAATGTAAATAACGGGATTGGTTAGCTGCGCAAAAATTCTTGCTTGTACCTGAAAAAGGTTTCACCTGCAACGCGGCCTTCTACTGGTTTTTGCGACGTGACATTCACTGACAAGGCACAGGCGCTGGTAGGTTTCTGCGAGCACCCACAATACAGCGTTGCAGTCTTCAAATCTGTGCAGAACTCTTTTTTTTACCTAAAATTAGCAAGATTCGCTTAAAACTCTTGTGGTGTATTATAGCCTTCTCCTGAGATGACATTCATAGCGATACTAAGAATAATAAAGATAAAAAGCATCATAGGCTGAAGAAATTATACGCAGGGTACGTCATTTTTTAGCCTTCCATAACTATATAGCTATATATGCATACATCCATATATTTAGCTAGATATCCATAAAAATCTATATCGATATATATGTATTTCTATATATTTATATAGATATTTATCTATACACAGGGACAGATAGATAGATAGATAGATAGACAGAGACTGTATGCAATAAGCCTGGATGTCTGACAGTTAAAGCTGCATCGTGATGTCATTAAGGCTCTATTATGACACGTACAGCTTGGAACCATATATATTATAGCACGGCTGCCATTTACAGTCAGTCTCCATTGGAGTTGGAAGTTGGCAAACATGTACTAGGCTGTCTTCCCAAGAAGCCACAGCAGCCAGATAAATTGGATGTTCCACCGAACTGCTATTTTATTCAGCCAGTAAGGGGAAAGCGGTGGTCTACAAAATCTCATTGGTCGCTGCTGCTGCCGCCATTTTTTTAAAAAGGTACGCTCAGTTGTTTCATGGAGAACATGAAGGTAGCTACTTACAATTCAGGCAGGTAGGTTCAGTTCTTGGAGGTTGGGGAATGCTTATGGGCAAGGCCTTATGTCTGATCATATTGGCTGCTTCCAACTGTACCTACCGCAAGCAGACGATCAGTGGATACAATGCTGCGAGCTGGGAAAAAAGCCTAGAATAATCCACGGCAGGCAGGCAAGCAAAATGTAAATAACGGGATTGGTTAGCTGCGCTAAAATTCTTGCTTGTACCTGAAAAAGGTTTCACCTGCAACGCGGCCTTCTACTGGTTTTTGCGACGTGACATTCACTGACAAGGCACAGGCGCTGGTAGGTTTCTGCGAGCACCCACAATACAGCGTTGCAGTCTTCAAATCTGTGCAGAACTCTTTTTTTTACCTAAAATTAGCAAGATTCGTTTAAAACTCTTGTGGTGTATTATAGCCTTCTCCTGAGATGACATTCATAGCGATACTAAGAATAATAAAGATAAAAAGCATCATAGGCTGAAGAAATTATACGCAGGGTACGTCATTTTTTAGCCTTCCATAACTATATAGCTATATATGCATACATCCATATATTTAGCTAGATATCCATAAAAATCTATATCTATATATATGTATTTCTATATATTTATATAGATATTTATCTATACACAGGGACAGATAGATAGATAGATAGATAGATAGATAGATAGATAGATAGATAGACAGAGACTGTATGCAATAAGCCTGGATGTCTGACAGTTAAAGCTGCATCGTGATGTCATTAAGGCTCTATTATGACACGTACAGCTTGGAACCATATATATTATAGCACGGCTGCCATTTACAGTCAGTCTCCATTGGAGTTGGAAGTTGGCAAACATGTACTAGGCTGTCTTCCCAAGAAGCCACAGCAGCCAGATAAATTGGATGTTCCACCGAACTGCTATTTTATTCAGCCAGTAAGGGGAAAGCGGTGGCCTACAAAATCTCATTGGTCGCTGCTGCTGCCGACATTTTTTTAAAAAGGTACGCTCAGTTGTTTCATGGAGAACATTAAGGTAGCTACTTACAATTCAGGCAGGTAGGTTCAGTTCTTGGAGGTTGGGGAATGCTTATGGGCAAGGCCTTATGTCTGATCATATTGGCTGCTTCCAACTGTACCTACCGCAAGCAGACGATCAGTGGATATAATGCTGCGAGCTGGGAAAAAAGCCTAGAATAATCCACGGCAGGCAGGCAAGCAAAATGTAAATAACGGGATTGGTTAGCTGCGCTAAAATTCTTGCTTGTACCTGAAAAAGGTTTCACCTGCAACGCGGCCTTCTACTGGTTTTTGCGACGTGACATTCACTGACAAGGCACAGGCCTGGTAGGTTTCTGCGAGCACCCACAATACAGCGTTGCAGTCTTCAAATCTGTGCAGAACTCTTTTTTTTACCTAAAATTAGCAAGATTCGCTTAAAACTCTTGTGGTGTATTATAGCCTTCTCCTGAGATGACATTCATAGCGATACTAAGAATAATAAAGATAAAAATCATCATAGGCTGAAGAAATTATACGCAGAGTACGTCATTTTTTAGCCTTCCATAACTATATAGCTATATATGCATACATCCATATATTTAGCTAGATATCCATAAAAATCTATATCGATATATATGTATTTCTATATATTTATATAGATATTTATCTATACACAGGGACAGATAGATAGATAGATAGATAGATAGACAGAGACTGTATGCAATAAGCCTGGATGTCTGACAGTTAAAGCTGCATCGTGATGTCATTAAGGCTCTATTATGACACGTACAGCTTGGAACCATATATATTATAGCACGGCTGCCATTTACAGTCAGTCTCCATTGGAGTTGGAAGTTGGCAAACATGTACTAGGCTGTCTTCCCAAGAAGCCACAGCAGCCAGATAAATTGGATGTTCCACCGAACTGCTATTTTATTCAGCCAGTAAGGGGAAAGCGGTGGCCTACAAAATCTCATTGGTCGCTGCTGCTGCCGACATTTTTTTAAAAAGGTACGCTCAGTTGTTTCATGGAGAACATGAAGGTAGCTACTTACAATTCAGGCAGGTAGGTTCAGTTCTTGGAGGTTGGGGAATGCTTATGGGCAAGGCCTTATGTCTGATCATATTGGCTGCTTCCAACTGTACCTACCGCAAGCAGACGATCAGTGGATACAATGCTGCGAGCTGGGAAAAAAGCCTAGAATAATCCACGGCAGGCAGGCAAGCAAAATGTAAATAACGGGATTGGTTAGCTGCGCAAAAATTCTTGCTTGTACCTGAAAAAGGTTTCACCTGCAACGCGGCCTTCTACTGGTTTTTGCGACGTGACATTCACTGACAAGGCACAGGCGCTGGTAGGTTTCTGCGAGCACCCACAATACAGCGTTGCAGTCTTCAAATCTGTGCAGAACTCTTTTTTTTACCTAAAATTAGCAAGATTCGTTTAAAACTCTTGTGGTGTATTATAGCCTTCTCCTGAGATGACATTCATAGCGATACTAAGAATAATAAAGATAAAAAGCATCATAGGCTGAAGAAATTATACGCAGGGTACGTCATTTTTTAGCCTTCCATAACTATATAGCTATATATGCATACATCCATATATTTAGCTAGATATCCATAAAAATCTATATCTATATATATGTATTTCTATATATTTATATAGATATTTATCTATACACAGGGACAGATAGATAGATAGATAGATAGATAGATAGATAGATAGATAGACAGAGACTGTATGCAATAAGCCTGGATGTCTGACAGTTAAAGCTGCATCGTGATGTCATTAAGGCTCTATTATGACACGTACAGCTTGGAACCATATATATTATAGCACGGCTGCCATTTACAGTCAGTCTCCATTGGAGTTGGAAGTTGGCAAACATGTACTAGGCTGTCTTCCCAAGAAGCCACAGCAGCCAGATAAATTGGATGTTCCACCGAACTGCTATTTTATTCAGCCAGTAAGGGGAAAGCGGTGGCCTACAAAATCTCATTGGTCGCTGCTGCTGCCGACATTTTTTTAAAAAGGTACGCTCAGTTGTTTCATGGAGAACATTAAGGTAGCTACTTACAATTCAGGCAGGTAGGTTCAGTTCTTGGAGGTTGGGGAATGCTTATGGGCAAGGCCTTATGTCTGATCATATTGGCTGCTTCCAACTGTACCTACCGCAAGCAGACGATCAGTGGATATAATGCTGCGAGCTGGGAAAAAAGCCTAGAATAATCCACGGCAGGCAGGCAAGCAAAATGTAAATAACGGGATTGGTTAGCTGCGCTAAAATTCTTGCTTGTACCTGAAAAAGGTTTCACCTGCAACGCGGCCTTCTACTGGTTTTTGCGACGTGACATTCACTGACAAGGCACAGGCGCTGGTAGGTTTCTGCGAGCACCCACAATACAGCGTTGCAGTCTTCAAATCTGTGCAGAACTCTTTTTTTTACCTAAAATTAGCAAGATTCGTTTAAAACTCTTGTGGTGTATTATAGCCTTCTCCTGAGATGACATTCATAGCGATACTAAGAATAATAAAGATAAAAAGCATCATAGGCTGAAGAAATTATACGCAGGGTACGTCATTTTTTAGCCTTCCATAACTATATAGCTATATATGCATACATCCATATATTTAGCTAGATATCCATAAAAATCTATATCTATATATATGTATTTCTATATATTTATATAGATATTTATCTATACACAGGGACAGATAGATAGATAGATAGATAGATAGATAGATAGATAGATAGACAGAGACTGTATGCAATAAGCCTGGATGTCTGACAGTTAAAGCTGCATCGTGATGTCATTAAGGCTCTATTATGACACGTACAGCTTGGAACCATATATATTATAGCACGGCTGCCATTTACAGTCAGTCTCCATTGGAGTTGGAAGTTGGCAAACATGTACTAGGCTGTCTTCCCAAGAAGCCACAGCAGCCAGATAAATTGGATGTTCCACCGAACTGCTATTTTATTCAGCCAGTAAGGGGAAAGCGGTGGCCTACAAAATCTCATTGGTCGCTGCTGCTGCCGACATTTTTTTAAAAAGGTACGCTCAGTTGTTTCATGGAGAACATGAAGGTAGCTACTTACAATTCAGGCAGGTAGGTTCAGTTCTTGGAGGTTGGGGAATGCTTATGGGCAAGGCCTTATGTCTGATAATATTGGCTGCTTCCAACTGTACCTACCGCAAGCAGACGATCAGTGGATACAATGCTGCGAGCTGGGAAAAAAGCCTAGAATAATCCACGGCAGGCAGGCAAGCAAAATGTAAATAACGGGATTGGTTAGCTGCGCTAAAATTCTTGCTTGTACCTGAAAAAGGTTTCACCTGCAACGCGGCCTTCTACTGGTTTTTGCGACGTGACATTCACTGACAAGGCACAGGCCTGGTAGGTTTCTGCGAGCACCCACAATACAGCGTTGCAGTCTTCAAATCTGTGCAGAACTCTTTTTTTTACCTAAAATTAGCAAGATTCGTTTAAAACTCTTGTGGTGTATTATAGCCTTCTCCTGAGATGACATTCATAGCGATACTAAGAATAATAAAGATAAAAAGCATCATAGGCTGAAGAAATTATACGCAGGGTACGTCATTTTTTAGCCTTCCATAACTATATAGCTATATATGCATACATCCATATATTTAGCTAGATATCCATAAAAATCTATATCTATATATATGTATTTCTATATATTTATATAGATATTTATCTATACACAGGGACAGATAGATAGATAGATAGATAGATAGATAGATAGATAGATAGATAGATAGACAGAGACTGTATGCAATAAGCCTGGATGTCTGACAGTTAAAGCTGCATTGTGATGTCATTAAGGCTCTATTATGACACGTACAGCTTGGAACCATATATATTATAGCACGGCTGCCATTTACAGTCAGTCTCCATTGGAGTTGGAAGTTGGCAAACATGTACTAGGCTGTGTTCCCAAGAAGCCACAGCAGCCAGATAAATTGGATGTTCCACCGAACTGCTATTTTATTCAGCCAGTAAGGGGAAAGCGGTGGCCTACAAAATCTCATTGGTCGCTGCTGCTGCCGACATTTTTTTAAAAAGGTACGCTCAGTTGTTTCATGGAGAACATGAAGGTAGCTACTTACAATTCAGGCAGGTAGGTTCAGTTCTTGGAGGTTGGGGAATGCTTATGGGCAAGGCCTTATGTCTGATCATATTGGCTGCTTCCAACTGTACCTACCGCAAGCAGACGATCAGTGGATACAATGCTGCGAGCTGGGAAAAAAGCCTAGAATAATCCACGGCAGGCAGGCAAGCAAAATGTAAATAACGGGATTGGTTAGCTGCGCTAAAATTCTTGCTTGTACCTGAAAAAGGTTTCACCTGCAACGCGGCCTTCTACTGGTTTTTGCGACGTGACATTCACTGACAAGGCACAGGCCTGGTAGGTTTCTGCGAGCACCCACAATACAGCGTTGCAGTCTTCAAATCTGTGCAGAACTCTTTTTTTTACCTAAAATTAGCAAGATTCGCTTAAAACTCTTGTGGTGTATTATAGCCTTCTCCTGAGATGACATTCATAGCGATACTAAGAATAATAAAGATAAAAAGCATCATAGGCTGAAGAAATTATACGCAGGGTACGTCATTTTTTAGCCTTCCATAACTATATAGCTATATATGCATACATCCATATATTTAGCTAGATATCCATAAAAATCTATATCGATATATATGTATTTCTATATATTTATATAGATATTTATCTATACACAGGGACAGATAGATAGATAGATAGATAGATAGACAGAGACTGTATGCAATAAGCCTGGATGTCTGACAGTTAAAGCTGCATCGTGATGTCATTAAGGCTCTAGTATGACACGTACAGCTTGGAACCATATATATTATAGCACGGCTGCCATTTACAGTCAGTCTCCATTGGAGTTGGAAGTTGGCAAACATGTACTAGGCTGTCTTCCCAAGAAGCCACAGCAGCCAGATAAATTGGATGTTCCACCGAACTGCTATTTTATTCAGCCAGTAAGGGGAAAGCGGTGGCCTACAAAATCTCATTGGTCGCTGCTGCTGCCGACATTTTTTTAAAAAGGTACGCTCAGTTGTTTCATGGAGAACATGAAGGTAGCTACTTACAATTCAGGCAGGTAGGTTCAGTTCTTGGAGGTTGGGGAATGCTTATGGGCAAGGCCTTATGTCTGATAATATTGGCTGCTTCCAACTGTACCTACCGCAAGCAGACGATCAGTGGATACAATGCTGCGAGCTGGGAAAAAAGCCTAGAATAATCCACGGCAGGCAGGCAAGCAAAATGTAAATAACGGGATTGGTTAGCTGCGCTAAAATTCTTGCTTGTACCTGAAAAAGGTTTCACCTGCAACGCGGCCTTCTACTGGTTTTTGCGACGTGACATTCACTGACAAGGCACAGGCGCTGGTAGGTTTCTGCGAGCACCCACAATACAGCGTTGCAGTCTTCAAATCTGTGCAGAACTCTTTTTTTTACCTAAAATTAGCAAGATTCGTTTAAAACTCTTGTGGTGTATTATAGCCTTCTCCTGAGATGACATTCATAGCGATACTAAGAATAATAAAGATAAAAAGCATCATAGGCTGAAGAAATTATACGCAGGGTACGTCATTTTTTAGCCTTCCATAACTATATAGCTATATATGCATACATCCATATATTTAGCTAGATATCCATAAAAATCTATATCTATATATATGTATTTCTATATATTTATATAGATATTTATCTATACACAGGGACAGATAGATAGATAGATAGATAGATAGATAGACAGAGACTGTATGCAATAAGCCTGGATGTCTGACAGTTAAAGCTGCATCGTGATGTCATTAAGGCTCTATTATGACACGTACAGCTTGGAACCATATATATTATAGCACGGCTGCCATTTACAGTCAGTCTCCATTGGAGTTGGAAGTTGGCAAACATGTACTAGGCTGTCTTCCCAAGAAGCCACAGCAGCCAGATAAATTGGATGTTCCACCGAACTGCTATTTTATTCAGCCAGTAAGGGGAAAGCGGTGGCCTACAAAATCTCATTGGTCGCTGCTGCTGCCGACATTTTTTTAAAAAGGTACGCTCAGTTGTTTCATGGAGAACATTAAGGTAGCTACTTACAATTCAGGCAGGTAGGTTCAGTTCTTGGAGGTTGGGGAATGCTTATGGGCAAGGCCTTATGTCTGATCATATTGGCTGCTTCCAACTGTACCTACCGCAAGCAGACGATCAGTGGATATAATGCTGCGAGCTGGGAAAAAAGCCTAGAATAATCCACGGCAGGCAGGCAAGCAAAATGTAAATAACGGGATTGGTTAGCTGCGCTAAAATTCTTGCTTGTACCTGAAAAAGGTTTCACCTGCAACGCGGCCTTCTACTGGTTTTTGCGACGTGACATTCACTGACAAGGCACAGGCCTGGTAGGTTTCTGCGAGCACCCACAATACAGCGTTGCAGTCTTCAAATCTGTGCAGAACTCTTTTTTTTACCTAAAATTAGCAAGATTCGCTTAAAACTCTTGTGGTGTATTATAGCCTTCTCCTGAGATGACATTCATAGCGATACTAAGAATAATAAAGATAAAAATCATCATAGGCTGAAGAAATTATACGCAGAGTACGTCATTTTTTAGCCTTCCATAACTATATAGCTATATATGCATACATCCATATATTTAGCTAGATATCCATAAAAATCTATATCGATATATATGTATTTCTATATATTTATATAGATATTTATCTATACACAGGGACAGATAGATAGATAGATAGATAGATAGACAGAGACTGTATGCAATAAGCCTGGATGTCTGACAGTTAAAGCTGCATCGTGATGTCATTAAGGCTCTAGTATGACACGTACAGCTTGGAACCATATATATTATAGCACGGCTGCCATTTACAGTCAGTCTCCATTGGAGTTGGAAGTTGGCAAACATGTACTAGGCTGTCTTCCCAAGAAGCCACAGCAGCCAGATAAATTGGATGTTCCACCGAACTGCTATTTTATTCAGCCAGTAAGGGGAAAGCGGTGGCCTACAAAATCTCATTGGTCGCTGCTGCTGCCGACATTTTTTTAAAAAGGTACGCTCAGTTGTTTCATGGAGAACATGAAGGTAGCTACTTACAATTCAGGCAGGTAGGTTCAGTTCTTGGAGGTTGGGGAATGCTTATGGGCAAGGCCTTATGTCTGATAATATTGGCTGCTTCCAACTGTACCTACCGCAAGCAGACGATCAGTGGATACAATGCTGCGAGCTGGGAAAAAAGCCTAGAATAATCCACGGCAGGCAGGCAAGCAAAATGTAAATAACGGGATTGGTTAGCTGCGCTAAAATTCTTGCTTGTACCTGAAAAAGGTTTCACCTGCAACGCGGCCTTCTACTGGTTTTTGCGACGTGACATTCACTGACAAGGCACAGGCGCTGGTAGGTTTCTGCGAGCACCCACAATACAGCGTTGCAGTCTTCAAATCTGTGCAGAACTCTTTTTTTTACCTAAAATTAGCAAGATTCGTTTAAAACTCTTGTGGTGTATTATAGCCTTCTCCTGAGATGACATTCATAGCGATACTAAGAATAATAAAGATAAAAAGCATCATAGGCTGAAGAAATTATACGCAGGGTACGTCATTTTTTAGCCTTCCATAACTATATAGCTATATATGCATACATCCATATATTTAGCTAGATATCCATAAAAATCTATATCTATATATATGTATTTCTATATATTTATATAGATATTTATCTATACACAGGGACAGATAGATAGATAGATAGATAGATAGATAGATAGATAGATAGATAGACAGAGACTGTATGCAATAAGCCTGGATGTCTGACAGTTAAAGCTGCATCGTGATGTCATTAAGGCTCTATTATGACACGTACAGCTTGGAACCATATATATTATAGCACGGCTGCCATTTACAGTCAGTCTCCATTGGAGTTGGAAGTTGGCAAACATGTACTAGGCTGTCTTCCCAAGAAGCCACAGCAGCCAGATAAATTGGATGTTCCACCGAACTGCTATTTTATTCAGCCAGTAAGGGGAAAGCGGTGGCCTACAAAATCTCATTGGTCGCTGCTGCTGCCGACATTTTTTTAAAAAGGTACGCTCAGTTGTTTCATGGAGAACATTAAGGTAGCTACTTACAATTCAGGCAGGTAGGTTCAGTTCTTGGAGGTTGGGGAATGCTTATGGGCAAGGCCTTATGTCTGATCATATTGGCTGCTTCCAACTGTACCTACCGCAAGCAGACGATCAGTGGATATAATGCTGCGAGCTGGGAAAAAAGCCTAGAATAATCCACGGCAGGCAGGCAAGCAAAATGTAAATAACGGGATTGGTTAGCTGCGCTAAAATTCTTGCTTGTACCTGAAAAAGGTTTCACCTGCAACGCGGCCTTCTACTGGTTTTTGCGACGTGACATTCACTGACAAGGCACAGGCCTGGTAGGTTTCTGCGAGCACCCACAATACAGCGTTGCAGTCTTCAAATCTGTGCAGAACTCTTTTTTTTACCTAAAATTAGCAAGATTCGTTTAAAACTCTTGTGGTGTATTATAGCCTTCTCCTGAGATGACATTCATAGCGATACTAAGAATAATAAAGATAAAAAGCATCATAGGCTGAAGAAATTATACGCAGGGTACGTCATTTTTTAGCCTTCCATAACTATATAGCTATATATGCATACATCCATATATTTAGCTAGATATCCATAAAAATCTATATCGATATATATGTATTTCTATATATTTATATAGATATTTATCTATACACAGGGACAGATAGATAGATAGATAGATAGATAGACAGAGACTGTATGCAATAAGCCTGGATGTCTGACAGTTAAAGCTGCATCGTGATGTCATTAAGGCTCTAGTATGACACGTACAGCTTGGAACCATATATATTATAGCACGGCTGCCATTTACAGTCAGTCTCCATTGGAGTTGGAAGTTGGCAAACATGTACTAGGCTGTCTTCCCAAGAAGCCACAGCAGCCAGATAAATTGGATGTTCCACCGAACTGCTATTTTATTCAGCCAGTAAGGGGAAAGCGGTGGCCTACAAAATCTCATTGGTCGCTGCTGCTGCCGACATTTTTTTAAAAAGGTACGCTCAGTTGTTTCATGGAGAACATGAAGGTAGCTACTTACAATTCAGGCAGGTAGGTTCAGTTCTTGGAGGTTGGGGAATGCTTATGGGCAAGGCCTTATGTCTGATAATATTGGCTGCTTCCAACTGTACCTACCGCAAGCAGACGATCAGTGGATACAATGCTGCGAGCTGGGAAAAAAGCCTAGAATAATCCACGGCAGGCAGGCAAGCAAAATGTAAATAACGGGATTGGTTAGCTGCGCTAAAATTCTTGCTTGTACCTGAAAAAGGTTTCACCTGCAACGCGGCCTTCTACTGGTTTTTGCGACGTGACATTCACTGACAAGGCACAGGCGCTGGTAGGTTTCTGCGAGCACCCACAATACAGCGTTGCAGTCTTCAAATCTGTGCAGAACTCTTTTTTTTACCTAAAATTAGCAAGATTCGTTTAAAACTCTTGTGGTGTATTATAGCCTTCTCCTGAGATGACATTCATAGCGATACTAAGAATAATAAAGATAAAAAGCATCATAGGCTGAAGAAATTATACGCAGGGTACGTCATTTTTTAGCCTTCCATAACTATATAGCTATATATGCATACATCCATATATTTAGCTAGATATCCATAAAAATCTATATCTATATATATGTATTTCTATATATTTATATAGATATTTATCTATACACAGGGACAGATAGATAGATAGATAGATAGATAGATAGATAGATAGATAGATAGATAGACAGAGACTGTATGCAATAAGCCTGGATGTCTGACAGTTAAAGCTGCATCGTGATGTCATTAAGGCTCTATTATGACACGTACAGCTTGGAACCATATATATTATAGCACGGCTGCCATTTACAGTCAGTCTCCATTGGAGTTGGAAGTTGGCAAACATGTACTAGGCTGTCTTCCCAAGAAGCCACAGCAGCCAGATAAATTGGATGTTCCACCGAACTGCTATTTTATTCAGCCAGTAAGGGGAAAGCGGTGGCCTACAAAATCTCATTGGTCGCTGCTGCTGCCGACATTTTTTTAAAAAGGTACGCTCAGTTGTTTCATGGAGAACATTAAGGTAGCTACTTACAATTCAGGCAGGTAGGTTCAGTTCTTGGAGGTTGGGGAATGCTTATGGGCAAGGCCTTATGTCTGATCATATTGGCTGCTTCCAACTGTACCTACCGCAAGCAGACGATCAGTGGATATAATGCTGCGAGCTGGGAAAAAAGCCTAGAATAATCCACGGCAGGCAGGCAAGCAAAATGTAAATAACGGGATTGGTTAGCTGCGCTAAAATTCTTGCTTGTACCTGAAAAAGGTTTCACCTGCAACGCGGCCTTCTACTGGTTTTTGCGACGTGACATTCACTGACAAGGCACAGGCCTGGTAGGTTTCTGCGAGCACCCACAATACAGCGTTGCAGTCTTCAAATCTGTGCAGAACTCTTTTTTTTACCTAAAATTAGCAAGATTCGCTTAAAACTCTTGTGGTGTATTATAGCCTTCTCCTGAGATGACATTCATAGCGATACTAAGAATAATAAAGATAAAAATCATCATAGGCTGAAGAAATTATACGCAGAGTACGTCATTTTTTAGCCTTCCATAACTATATAGCTATATATGCATACATCCATATATTTAGCTAGATATCCATAAAAATCTATATCGATATATATGTATTTCTATATATTTATATAGATATTTATCTATACACAGGGACAGATAGATAGATAGATAGATAGATAGACAGAGACTGTATGCAATAAGCCTGGATGTCTGACAGTTAAAGCTGCATCGTGATGTCATTAAGGCTCTAGTATGACACGTACAGCTTGGAACCATATATATTATAGCACGGCTGCCATTTACAGTCAGTCTCCATTGGAGTTGGAAGTTGGCAAACATGTACTAGGCTGTCTTCCCAAGAAGCCACAGCAGCCAGATAAATTGGATGTTCCACCGAACTGCTATTTTATTCAGCCAGTAAGGGGAAAGCGGTGGCCTACAAAATCTCATTGGTCGCTGCTGCTGCCGACATTTTTTTAAAAAGGTACGCTCAGTTGTTTCATGGAGAACATGAAGGTAGCTACTTACAATTCAGGCAGGTAGGTTCAGTTCTTGGAGGTTGGGGAATGCTTATGGGCAAGGCCTTATGTCTGATAATATTGGCTGCTTCCAACTGTACCTACCGCAAGCAGACGATCAGTGGATACAATGCTGCGAGCTGGGAAAAAAGCCTAGAATAATCCACGGCAGGCAGGCAAGCAAAATGTAAATAACGGGATTGGTTAGCTGCGCTAAAATTCTTGCTTGTACCTGAAAAAGGTTTCACCTGCAACGCGGCCTTCTACTGGTTTTTGCGACGTGACATTCACTGACAAGGCACAGGCGCTGGTAGGTTTCTGCGAGCACCCACAATACAGCGTTGCAGTCTTCAAATCTGTGCAGAACTCTTTTTTTTACCTAAAATTAGCAAGATTCGTTTAAAACTCTTGTGGTGTATTATAGCCTTCTCCTGAGATGACATTCATAGCGATACTAAGAATAATAAAGATAAAAAGCATCATAGGCTGAAGAAATTATACGCAGGGTACGTCATTTTTTAGCCTTCCATAACTATATAGCTATATATGCATACATCCATATATTTAGCTAGATATCCATAAAAATCTATATCTATATATATGTATTTCTATATATTTATATAGATATTTATCTATACACAGGGACAGATAGATAGATAGATAGATAGATAGATAGATAGATAGATAGATAGATAGATAGATAGACAGAGACTGTATGCAATAAGCCTGGATGTCTGACAGTTAAAGCTGCATCGTGATGTCATTAAGGCTCTATTATGACACGTACAGCTTGGAACCATATATATTATAGCACGGCTGCCATTTACAGTCAGTCTCCATTGGAGTTGGAAGTTGGCAAACATGTACTAGGCTGTCTTCCCAAGAAGCCACAGCAGCCAGATAAATTGGATGTTCCACCGAACTGCTATTTTATTCAGCCAGTAAGGGGAAAGCGGTGGCCTACAAAATCTCATTGGTCGCTGCTGCTGCCGACATTTTTTTAAAAAGGTACGCTCAGTTGTTTCATGGAGAACATTAAGGTAGCTACTTACAATTCAGGCAGGTAGGTTCAGTTCTTGGAGGTTGGGGAATGCTTATGGGCAAGGCCTTATGTCTGATCATATTGGCTGCTTCCAACTGTACCTACCGCAAGCAGACGATCAGTGGATATAATGCTGCGAGCTGGGAAAAAAGCCTAGAATAATCCACGGCAGGCAGGCAAGCAAAATGTAAATAACGGGATTGGTTAGCTGCGCAAAAATTCTTGCTTGTACCTGAAAAAGGTTTCACCTGCAACGCGGCCTTCTACTGGTTTTTGCGACGTGACATTCACTGACAAGGCACAGGCGCTGGTAGGTTTCTGCGAGCACCCACAATACAGCGTTGCAGTCTTCAAATCTGTGCAGAACTCTTTTTTTTACCTAAAATTAGCAAGATTCGTTTAAAACTCTTGTGGTGTATTATAGCCTTCTCCTGAGATGACATTCATAGCGATACTAAGAATAATAAAGATAAAAAGCATCATAGGCTGAAGAAATTATACGCAGGGTACGTCATTTTTTAGCCTTCCATAACTATATAGCTATATATGCATACATCCATATATTTAGCTAGATATCCATAAAAATCTATATCTATATATATGTATTTCTATATATTTATATAGATATTTATCTATACACAGGGACAGATAGATAGATAGATAGATAGATAGATAGATAGACAGAGACTGTATGCAATAAGCCTGGATGTCTGACAGTTAAAGCTGCATCGTGATGTCATTAAGGCTCTATTATGACACGTACAGCTTGGAACCATATATATTATAGCACGGCTGCCATTTACAGTCAGTCTCCATTGGAGTTGGAAGTTGGCAAACATGTACTAGGCTGTCTTCCCAAGAAGCCACAGCAGCCAGATAAATTGGATGTTCCACCGAACTGCTATTTTATTCAGCCAGTAAGGGGAAAGCGGTGGCCTACAAAATCTCATTGGTCGCTGCTGCTGCCGACATTTTTTTAAAAAGGTACGCTCAGTTGTTTCATGGAGAACATTAAGGTAGCTACTTACAATTCAGGCAGGTAGGTTCAGTTCTTGGAGGTTGGGGAATGCTTATGGGCAAGGCCTTATGTCTGATCATATTGGCTGCTTCCAACTGTACCTACCGCAAGCAGACGATCAGTGGATATAATGCTGCGAGCTGGGAAAAAAGCCTAGAATAATCCACGGCAGGCAGGCAAGCAAAATGTAAATAACGGGATTGGTTAGCTGCGCTAAAATTCTTGCTTGTACCTGAAAAAGGTTTCACCTGCAACGCGGCCTTCTACTGGTTTTTGCGACGTGACATTCACTGACAAGGCACAGGCCTGGTAGGTTTCTGCGAGCACCCACAATACAGCGTTGCAGTCTTCAAATCTGTGCAGAACTCTTTTTTTTACCTAAAATTAGCAAGATTCGCTTAAAACTCTTGTGGTGTATTATAGCCTTCTCCTGAGATGACATTCATAGCGATACTAAGAATAATAAAGATAAAAATCATCATAGGCTGAAGAAATTATACGCAGAGTACGTCATTTTTTAGCCTTCCATAACTATATAGCTATATATGCATACATCCATATATTTAGCTAGATATCCATAAAAATCTATATCGATATATATGTATTTCTATATATTTATATAGATATTTATCTATACACAGGGACAGATAGATAGATAGATAGATAGATAGACAGAGACTGTATGCAATAAGCCTGGATGTCTGACAGTTAAAGCTGCATCGTGATGTCATTAAGGCTCTAGTATGACACGTACAGCTTGGAACCATATATATTATAGCACGGCTGCCATTTACAGTCAGTCTCCATTGGAGTTGGAAGTTGGCAAACATGTACTAGGCTGTCTTCCCAAGAAGCCACAGCAGCCAGATAAATTGGATGTTCCACCGAACTGCTATTTTATTCAGCCAGTAAGGGGAAAGCGGTGGCCTACAAAATCTCATTGGTCGCTGCTGCTGCCGACATTTTTTTAAAAAGGTACGCTCAGTTGTTTCATGGAGAACATGAAGGTAGCTACTTACAATTCAGGCAGGTAGGTTCAGTTCTTGGAGGTTGGGGAATGCTTATGGGCAAGGCCTTATGTCTGATAATATTGGCTGCTTCCAACTGTACCTACCGCAAGCAGACGATCAGTGGATACAATGCTGCGAGCTGGGAAAAAAGCCTAGAATAATCCACGGCAGGCAGGCAAGCAAAATGTAAATAACGGGATTGGTTAGCTGCGCTAAAATTCTTGCTTGTACCTGAAAAAGGTTTCACCTGCAACGCGGCCTTCTACTGGTTTTTGCGACGTGACATTCACTGACAAGGCACAGGCGCTGGTAGGTTTCTGCGAGCACCCACAATACAGCGTTGCAGTCTTCAAATCTGTGCAGAACTCTTTTTTTTACCTAAAATTAGCAAGATTCGTTTAAAACTCTTGTGGTGTATTATAGCCTTCTCCTGAGATGACATTCATAGCGATACTAAGAATAATAAAGATAAAAAGCATCATAGGCTGAAGAAATTATACGCAGGGTACGTCATTTTTTAGCCTTCCATAACTATATAGCTATATATGCATACATCCATATATTTAGCTAGATATCCATAAAAATCTATATCTATATATATGTATTTCTATATATTTATATAGATATTTATCTATACACAGGGACAGATAGATAGATAGATAGATAGATAGATAGATAGATAGATAGACAGAGACTGTATGCAATAAGCCTGGATGTCTGACAGTTAAAGCTGCATCGTGATGTCATTAAGGCTCTATTATGACACGTACAGCTTGGAACCATATATATTATAGCACGGCTGCCATTTACAGTCAGTCTCCATTGGAGTTGGAAGTTGGCAAACATGTACTAGGCTGTCTTCCCAAGAAGCCACAGCAGCCAGATAAATTGGATGTTCCACCGAACTGCTATTTTATTCAGCCAGTAAGGGGAAAGCGGTGGCCTACAAAATCTCATTGGTCGCTGCTGCTGCCGACATTTTTTTAAAAAGGTACGCTCAGTTGTTTCATGGAGAACATTAAGGTAGCTACTTACAATTCAGGCAGGTAGGTTCAGTTCTTGGAGGTTGGGGAATGCTTATGGGCAAGGCCTTATGTCTGATCATATTGGCTGCTTCCAACTGTACCTACCGCAAGCAGACGATCAGTGGATATAATGCTGCGAGCTGGGAAAAAAGCCTAGAATAATCCACGGCAGGCAGGCAAGCAAAATGTAAATAACGGGATTGGTTAGCTGCGCTAAAATTCTTGCTTGTACCTGAAAAAGGTTTCACCTGCAACGCGGCCTTCTACTGGTTTTTGCGACGTGACATTCACTGACAAGGCACAGGCCTGGTAGGTTTCTGCGAGCACCCACAATACAGCGTTGCAGTCTTCAAATCTGTGCAGAACTCTTTTTTTTACCTAAAATTAGCAAGATTCGTTTAAAACTCTTGTGGTGTATTATAGCCTTCTCCTGAGATGACATTCATAGCGATACTAAGAATAATAAAGATAAAAAGCATCATAGGCTGAAGAAATTATACGCAGGGTACGTCATTTTTTAGCCTTCCATAACTATATAGCTATATATGCATACATCCATATATTTAGCTAGATATCCATAAAAATCTATATCGATATATATGTATTTCTATATATTTATATAGATATTTATCTATACACAGGGACAGATAGATAGATAGATAGATAGATAGACAGAGACTGTATGCAATAAGCCTGGATGTCTGACAGTTAAAGCTGCATCGTGATGTCATTAAGGCTCTAGTATGACACGTACAGCTTGGAACCATATATATTATAGCACGGCTGCCATTTACAGTCAGTCTCCATTGGAGTTGGAAGTTGGCAAACATGTACTAGGCTGTCTTCCCAAGAAGCCACAGCAGCCAGATAAATTGGATGTTCCACCGAACTGCTATTTTATTCAGCCAGTAAGGGGAAAGCGGTGGCCTACAAAATCTCATTGGTCGCTGCTGCTGCCGACATTTTTTTAAAAAGGTACGCTCAGTTGTTTCATGGAGAACATGAAGGTAGCTACTTACAATTCAGGCAGGTAGGTTCAGTTCTTGGAGGTTGGGGAATGCTTATGGGCAAGGCCTTATGTCTGATAATATTGGCTGCTTCCAACTGTACCTACCGCAAGCAGACGATCAGTGGATACAATGCTGCGAGCTGGGAAAAAAGCCTAGAATAATCCACGGCAGGCAGGCAAGCAAAATGTAAATAACGGGATTGGTTAGCTGCGCTAAAATTCTTGCTTGTACCTGAAAAAGGTTTCACCTGCAACGCGGCCTTCTACTGGTTTTTGCGACGTGACATTCACTGACAAGGCACAGGCGCTGGTAGGTTTCTGCGAGCACCCACAATACAGCGTTGCAGTCTTCAAATCTGTGCAGAACTCTTTTTTTTACCTAAAATTAGCAAGATTCGTTTAAAACTCTTGTGGTGTATTATAGCCTTCTCCTGAGATGACATTCATAGCGATACTAAGAATAATAAAGATAAAAAGCATCATAGGCTGAAGAAATTATACGCAGGGTACGTCATTTTTTAGCCTTCCATAACTATATAGCTATATATGCATACATCCATATATTTAGCTAGATATCCATAAAAATCTATATCTATATATATGTATTTCTATATATTTATATAGATATTTATCTATACACAGGGACAGATAGATAGATAGATAGATAGATAGATAGATAGATAGATAGATAGATAGACAGAGACTGTATGCAATAAGCCTGGATGTCTGACAGTTAAAGCTGCATCGTGATGTCATTAAGGCTCTATTATGACACGTACAGCTTGGAACCATATATATTATAGCACGGCTGCCATTTACAGTCAGTCTCCATTGGAGTTGGAAGTTGGCAAACATGTACTAGGCTGTCTTCCCAAGAAGCCACAGCAGCCAGATAAATTGGATGTTCCACCGAACTGCTATTTTATTCAGCCAGTAAGGGGAAAGCGGTGGCCTACAAAATCTCATTGGTCGCTGCTGCTGCCGACATTTTTTTAAAAAGGTACGCTCAGTTGTTTCATGGAGAACATTAAGGTAGCTACTTACAATTCAGGCAGGTAGGTTCAGTTCTTGGAGGTTGGGGAATGCTTATGGGCAAGGCCTTATGTCTGATCATATTGGCTGCTTCCAACTGTACCTACCGCAAGCAGACGATCAGTGGATATAATGCTGCGAGCTGGGAAAAAAGCCTAGAATAATCCACGGCAGGCAGGCAAGCAAAATGTAAATAACGGGATTGGTTAGCTGCGCTAAAATTCTTGCTTGTACCTGAAAAAGGTTTCACCTGCAACGCGGCCTTCTACTGGTTTTTGCGACGTGACATTCACTGACAAGGCACAGGCCTGGTAGGTTTCTGCGAGCACCCACAATACAGCGTTGCAGTCTTCAAATCTGTGCAGAACTCTTTTTTTTACCTAAAATTAGCAAGATTCGCTTAAAACTCTTGTGGTGTATTATAGCCTTCTCCTGAGATGACATTCATAGCGATACTAAGAATAATAAAGATAAAAATCATCATAGGCTGAAGAAATTATACGCAGAGTACGTCATTTTTTAGCCTTCCATAACTATATAGCTATATATGCATACATCCATATATTTAGCTAGATATCCATAAAAATCTATATCGATATATATGTATTTCTATATATTTATATAGATATTATCTATACACAGGGACAGATAGATAGATAGATAGATAGATAGATAGACAGAGACTGTATGCAATAAGCCTGGATGTCTGACAGTTAAAGCTGCATCGTGATGTCATTAAGGCTCTAGTATGACACGTACAGCTTGGAACCATATATATTATAGCACGGCTGCCATTTACAGTCAGTCTCCATTGGAGTTGGAAGTTGGCAAACATGTACTAGGCTGTCTTCCCAAGAAGCCACAGCAGCCAGATAAATTGGATGTTCACCGAACTGCTATTTTATTCAGCCAGTAAGGGAAAGCGGTGGCCTACAAAATCTCATTGGTCGCTGCTGCTGCCGACATTTTTTTAAAAAGGTACGCTCAGTTGTTTCATGGAGAACATGAAGGTAGCTACTTACAATTCAGGCAGGTAGGTTCAGTTCTTGGAGGTTGGGGAATGCTTATGGGCAAGGCCTTATGTCTGATAATATTGGCTGCTTCCAACTGTACCTACCGCAAGCAGACGATCAGTGGATACAATGCTGCGAGCTGGGAAAAAAGCCTAGAATAATCCACGGCAGGCAGGCAAGCAAAATGTAAATAACGGGATTGGTTAGCTGCGCTAAAATTCTTGCTTGTACCTGAAAAAGGTTTCACCTGCAACGCGGCCTTCTACTGGTTTTTGCGACGTGACATTCACTGACAAGGCACAGGCGCTGGTAGGTTTCTGCGAGCACCCACAATACAGCGTTGCAGTCTTCAAATCTGTGCAGAACTCTTTTTTTTACCTAAAATTAGCAAGATTCGTTTAAACTCTTGTGGTGTATTATAGCCTTCTCCTGAGATGACATTCATAGCGATACTAAGAATAATAAAGATAAAAAGCATCATAGGCTGAAGAAATTATACGCAGGGTACGTCATTTTTTAGCCTTCCATAACTATATAGCTATATATGCATACATCCATATATTTAGCTAGATATCCATAAAAATCTATATCTATATATATGTATTTCTATATATTTATATAGATATTTATCTATACACAGGGACAGATAGATAGATAGATAGATAGATAGATAGATAGATAGATAGATAGATAGACAGAGACTGTATGCAATAAGCCTGGATGTCTGACAGTTAAAGCTGCATCGTGATGTCATTAAGGCTCTATTATGACACGTACAGCTTGGAACCATATATATTATAGCACGGCTGCCATTTACAGTCAGTCTCCATTGGAGTTGGAAGTTGGCAAACATGTACTAGGCTGTCTTCCCAAGAAGCCACAGCAGCCAGATAAATTGGATGTTCCACCGAACTGCTATTTTATTCAGCCAGTAAGGGGAAAGCGGTGGCCTACAAAATCTCATTGGTCGCTGCTGCTGCCGACATTTTTTTAAAAAGGTACGCTCAGTTGTTTCATGGAGAACATTAAGGTAGCTACTTACAATTCAGGCAGGTAGGTTCAGTTCTTGGAGGTTGGGGAATGCTTATGGGCAAGGCCTTATGTCTGATCATATTGGCTGCTTCCAACTGTACCTACCGCAAGCAGACGATCAGTGGATATAATGCTGCGAGCTGGGAAAAAAGCCTAGAATAATCCACGGCAGGCAGGCAAGCAAAATGTAAATAACGGGATTGGTTAGCTGCGCAAAAATTCTTGCTTGTACCTGAAAAAGGTTTCACCTGCAACGCGGCCTTCTACTGGTTTTTGCGACGTGACATTCACTGACAAGGCACAGGCGCTGGTAGGTTTCTGCGAGCACCCACAATACAGCGTTGCAGTCTTCAAATCTGTGCAGAACTCTTTTTTTTACCTAAAATTAGCAAGATTCGTTTAAAACTCTTGTGGTGTATTATAGCCTTCTCCTGAGATGACATTCATAGCGATACTAAGAATAATAAAGATAAAAAGCATCATAGGCTGAAGAAATTATACGCAGAGGTACGTCATTTTTTAGCCTTCCATAACTATATAGCTATATATGCATACATCCATATATTTAGCTAGATATCCATAAAAATCTATATCGATATATATGTATTTCTATATATTTATATAGATATTTATCTATACACAGGGACAGATAGATAGATAGATAGATAGATAGATAGATAGACAGAGACTGTATGCAATAAGCCTGGATGTCTGACAGTTAAAGCTGCATCGTGATGTCATTAAGGCTCTATTATGACACGTACAGCTTGGAACCATATATATTATAGCACGGCTGCCATTTACAGTCAGTCTCCATTGGAGTTGGAAGTTGGCAAACATGTACTAGGCTGTCTTCCCAAGAAGCCACAGCAGCCAGATAAATTGGATGTTCCACCGAACTGCTATTTTATTCAGCCAGTAAGGGGAAAGCGGTGGCCTACAAAATCTCATTGGTCGCTGCTGCTGCCGACATTTTTTTAAAAAGGTACGCTCAGTTGTTTCATGGAGAACATTAAGGTAGCTACTTACAATTCAGGCAGGTAGGTTCAGTTCTTGGAGGTTGGGGAATGCTTATGGGCAAGGCCTTATGTCTGATCATATTGGCTGCTTCCAACTGTACCTACCGCAAGCAGACGATCAGTGGATATAATGCTGCGAGCTGGGAAAAAAGCCTAGAATAATCCACGGCAGGCAGGCAAGCAAAATGTAAATAAACGGGATTGGTTAGCTGCGCTAAAATTCTTGCTTGTACCTGAAAAAGGTTTCACCTGCAACGCGGCCTTCTACTGGTTTTTGCGACGTGACATTCACTGACAAGGCACAGGCCTGGTAGGTTTCTGCGAGCACCCACAATACAGCGTTGCAGTCTTCAAATCTGTGCAGAACTCTTTTTTTTACCTAAAATTAGCAAGATTCGCTTAAAACTCTTGTGGTGTATTATAGCCTTCTCCTGAGATGACATTCATAGCGATACTAAGAATAATAAAGATAAAAATCATCATAGGCTGAAGAAATATACGCAGAGTACGTCATTTTTTAGCCTTCCATAACTATATAGCTATATATGCATACATCCATATATTTAGCTAGATATCCATAAAAATCTATATCGATATATATGTATTTCTATATATTTATATAGATATTTATCTATACACAGGGACAGATAGATAGATAGATAGATAGATAGATAGATAGATAGATAGATAGACAGAGACTGTATGCAATAAGCCTGGATGTCTGACAGTTAAAGCTGCATCGTGATGTCATTAAGGCTCTAGTATGACACGTACAGCTTGGAACCATATATATTATAGCACGGCTGCCATTTACAGTCAGTCTCCATTGGAGTTGGAAGTTGGCAAACATGTACTAGGCTGTCTTCCCAAGAAGCCACAGCAGCCAGATAAATTGGATGTTCCACCGAACTGCTATTTTATTCAGCCAGTAAGGGGAAAGCGGTGGCCTACAAAATCTCATTGGTCGCTGCTGCTGCCGACATTTTTTTAAAAAGGTACGCTCAGTTGTTTCATGGAGAACATGAAGGTAGCTACTTACAATTCAGGCAGGTAGGTTCAGTTCTTGGAGGTTGGGGAATGCTTATGGGCAAGGCCTTATGTCTGATCATATTGGCTGCTTCCAACTGTACCTACCGCAAGCAGACGATCAGTGGATACAATGCTGCGAGCTGGGAAAAAAGCCTAGAATAATCCACGGCAGGCAGGCAAGCAAAATGTAAATAACGGGATTGGTTAGCTGCGCTAAAATTCTTGCTTGTACCTGAAAAAGGTTTCACCTGCAACGCGGCCTTCTACTGGTTTTTGCGACGTGACATTCACTGACAAGGCACAGGCGCTGGTAGGTTTCTGCGAGCACCCACAATACAGCGTTGCAGTCTTCAAATCTGTGCAGAACTCTTTTTTTTACCTAAAATTAGCAAGATTCGTTTAAAACTCTTGTGGTGTATTATAGCCTTCTCCTGAGATGACATTCATAGCGATACTAAGAATAATAAAGATAAAAAGCATCATAGGCTGAAGAAATTATACGCAGGGTACGTCATTTTTTAGCCTTCCATAACTATATAGCTATATATGCATACATCCATATATTTAGCTAGATATCCATAAAAATCTATATCTATATATATGTATTTCTATATATTTATATAGATATTTATCTATACACAGGGACAGATAGATAGATAGATAGATAGATAGATAGATAGATAGATAGATAGACAGAGACTGTATGCAATAAGCCTGGATGTCTGACAGTTAAAGCTGCATCGTGATGTCATTAAGGCTCTATTATGACACGTACAGCTTGGAACCATATATATTATAGCACGGCTGCCATTTACAGTCAGTCTCCATTGGAGTTGGAAGTTGGCAAACATGTACTAGGCTGTCTTCCCAAGAAGCCACAGCAGCCAGATAAATTGGATGTTCCACCGAACTGCTATTTTATTCAGCCAGTAAGGGGAAAGCGGTGGCCTACAAAATCTCATTGGTCGCTGCTGCTGCCGACATTTTTTTAAAAAGGTACGCTCAGTTGTTTCATGGAGAACATTAAGGTAGCTACTTACAATTCAGGCAGGTAGGTTCAGTTCTTGGAGGTTGGGGAATGCTTATGGGCAAGGCCTTATGTCTGATCATATTGGCTGCTTCCAACTGTACCTACCGCAAGCAGACGATCAGTGGATATAATGCTGCGAGCTGCGAGCTGGGAAAAAAGCCTAGAATAATCCACGGCAGGCAGGCAAGCAAAATGTAAATAACGGGATTGGTTAGCTGCGCTAAAATTCTTGCTTGTACCTGAAAAAGGTTTCACCTGCAACGCGGCCTTCTACTGGTTTTTGCGACGTGACATTCACTGACAAGGCACAGGCGCTGGTAGGTTTCTGCGAGCACCCACAATACAGCGTTGCAGTCTTCAAATCTGTGCAGAACTCTTTTTTTTACCTAAAATTAGCAAGATTCGCTTAAAACTCTTGTGGTGTATTATAGCCTTCTCCTGAGATGACATTCATAGCGATACTAAGAATAATAAAGATAAAAAGCATCATAGGCTGAAGAAATTATACGCAGGGTACGTCATTTTTTAGCCTTCCATAACTATATAGCTATATATGCATACATCCATATATTTAGCTAGATATCCATAAAAATCTATATCGATATATATGTATTTCTATATATTTATATAGATATTTATCTATACACAGGGACAGATAGATAGATAGATAGATAGATAGACAGAGACTGTATGCAATAAGCCTGGATGTCTGACAGTTAAAGCTGCATCGTGATGTCATTAAGGCTCTATTATGACACGTACAGCTTGGAACCATATATATTATAGCACGGCTGCCATTTACAGTCAGTCTCCATTGGAGTTGGAAGTTGGCAAACATGTACTAGGCTGTCTTCCCAAGAAGCCACAGCAGCCAGATAAATTGGATGTTCCACCGAACTGCTATTTTATTCAGCCAGTAAGGGGAAAGCGGTGGCCTACAAAATCTCATTGGTCGCTGCTGCTGCCGACATTTTTTTAAAAAGGTACGCTCAGTTGTTTCATGGAGAACATTAAGGTAGCTACTTACAATTCAGGCAGGTAGGTTCAGTTCTTGGAGGTTGGGGAATGCTTATGGGCAAGGCCTTATGTCTGATCATATTGGCTGCTTCCAACTGTACCTACCGCAAGCAGACGATCAGTGGATACAATGCTGCGAGCTGGGAAAAAAGCCTAGAATAATCCACGGCAGGCAGGCAAGCAAAATGTAAATAACGGGATTGGTTAGCTGCGCTAAAATTCTTGCTTGTACCTGAAAAAGGTTTCACCTGCAACGCGGCCTTCTACTGGTTTTTGCGACGTGACATTCACTGACAAGGCACAGGCGCTGGTAGGTTTCTGCGAGCACCCACAATACAGCGTTGCAGTCTTCAAATCTGTGCAGAACTCTTTTTTTTACCTAAAATTAGCAAGATTCGCTTAAAACTCTTGTGGTGTATTATAGCCTTCTCCTGAGATGACATTCATAGCGATACTAAGAATAATAAAGATAAAAAGCATCATAGGCTGAAGAAATTATACGCAGGGTACGTCATTTTTTAGCCTTCCATAACTATATAGCTATATATGCATACATCCATATATTTAGCTAGATATCCATAAAAATCTATATCGATATATATGTATTTCTATATATTTATATAGATATTTATCTATACACAGGGACAGATAGATAGATAGATAGATAGATAGATAGATAGATAGATAGATAGATAGATAACAGAGACTGTATGCAATAAGCCTGGATGTCTGACAGTTAAAGCTGCATCGTGATGTCATTAAGGCTCTATTATGACACGTACAGCTTGGAACCATATATATTATAGCACGGCTGCCATTTACAGTCAGTCTCCATTGGAGTTGGAAGTTGGCAAACATGTACTAGGCTGTCTTCCCAAGAAGCCACAGCAGCCAGATAAATTGGATGTTCCACCGAACTGCTATTTTATTCAGCCAGTAAGGGGAAAGCGGTGGCCTACAAAATCTCATTGGTCGCTGCTGCTGCCGACATTTTTTTAAAAAGGTACGCTCAGTTGTTTCATGGAGAACATGAAGGTAGCTACTTACAATTCAGGCAGGTAGGTTCAGTTCTTGGAGGTTGGGGAATGCTTATGGGCAAGGCCTTATGTCTGATAATATTGGCTGCTTCCAACTGTACCTACCGCAAGCAGACGATCAGTGGATACAATGCTGCGAGCTGGGAAAAAAGCCTAGAATAATCCACGGCAGGCAGGCAAGCAAAATGTAAATAACGGGATTGGTTAGCTGCGCTAAAATTCTTGCTTGTACCTGAAAAAGGTTTCACCTGCAACGCGGCCTTCTACTGGTTTTTGCGACGTGACATTCACTGACAAGGCACAGGCGCTGGTAGGTTTCTGCGAGCACCCACAATACAGCGTTGCAGTCTTCAAATCTGTGCAGAACTCTTTTTTTTTACCTAAAATTAGCAAGATTCGTTTAAAACTCTTGTGGTGTATTATAGCCTTCTCCTGAGATGACATTCATAGCGATACTAAGAATAATAAAGATAAAAAGCATCATAGGCTGAAGAAATTATACGCAGGGTACGTCATTTTTTAGCCTTCCATAACTATATAGCTATATATGCATACATCCATATATTTAGCTAGATATCCATAAAAATCTATATCTATATATATGTATTTCTATATATTTATATAGATATTTATCTATACACAGGGACAGATAGATAGATAGATAGATAGATAGATAGACAGAGACTGTATGCAATAAGCCTGGATGTCTGACAGTTAAAGCTGCATCGTGATGTCATTAAGGCTCTATTATGACACGTACAGCTTGGAACCATATATATTATAGCACGGCTGCCATTTACAGTCAGTCTCCATTGGAGTTGGAAGTTGGCAAACATGTACTAGGCTGTCTTCCCAAGAAGCCACAGCAGCCAGATAAATTGGATGTTCCACCGAACTGCTATTTTATTCAGCCAGTAAGGGGAAAGCGGTGGCCTACAAAATCTCATTGGTC
Organism: Eleutherodactylus coqui; assembly: GCF_035609145.1. Classification (NCBI taxonomy): domain Eukaryota; kingdom Metazoa; phylum Chordata; class Amphibia; order Anura; family Eleutherodactylidae; genus Eleutherodactylus; species Eleutherodactylus coqui. The sequence goes on along the minus strand of NW_027101936.1, from coordinate 31,964 downwards.
GCTGCTGCTGCCGACATTTTTTTAAAAAGGTACGCTCAGTTGTTTCATGGAGAACATGAAGGTAGCTACTTACAATTCAGGCAGGTAGGTTCAGTTCTTGGAGGTTGGGGAATTGCTTATGGGCAAGGCCTTATGTCTGATAATATTGGCTGCTTCCAACTGTACCTACCGCAAGCAGACGATCAGTGGATACAATGCTGCGAGCTGGGAAAAAAGCCTAGAATAATCCACGGCAGGCAGGCAAGCAAAATGTAAATAACGGGATTGGTTAGCTGCGCTAAAATTCTTGCTTGTACCTGAAAAAGGTTTCACCTGCAACGCGGCCTTCTACTGGTTTTTGCGACGTGACATTCACTGACAAGGCACAGGCGCTGGTAGGTTTCTGCGAGCACCCACAATACAGCGTTGCAGTCTTCAAATCTGTGCAGAACTCTTTTTTTTACCTAAAATTAGCAAGATTCGTTTAAAACTCTTGTGGTGTATTATAGCCTTCTCCTGAGATGACATTCATAGCGATACTAAGAATAATAAAGATAAAAAGCATCATAGGCTGAAGAAATTATACGCAGGGTACGTCATTTTTAGCCTTCCATAACTATATAGCTATATATGCATACATCCATATATTTAGCTAGATATCCATAAAAATCTATATCTATATATATGTATTTCTATATATTTATATAGATATTTATCTATACACAGGGACAGATAGATAGATAGATAGATAGATAGATAGATAGATAGATAGATAGATAGACAGAGACTGTATGCAATAAGCCTGGATGTCTGACAGTTAAAGCTGCATCGTGATGTCATTAAGGCTCTATTATGACACGTACAGCTTGGAACCATATATATTATAGCACGGCTGCCATTTACAGTCAGTCCTCCATTGGAGTTGGAAGTTGGCAAACATGTACTAGGCTGTCTTCCCAAGAAGCCACAGCAGCCAGATAAATTGGATGTTCCACCGAACTGCTATTTTATTCAGCCAGTAAGGGGAAAGCGGTGGCCTACAAAATCTCATTGGTCGCTGCTGCTGCCGACATTTTTTTAAAAAGGTACGCTCAGTTGTTTCATGGAGAACATGAAGGTAGCTACTTACAATTCAGGCAGGTAGGTTCAGTTCTTGGAGGTTGGGGAATGCTTATGGGCAAGGCCTTATGTCTGATCATATTGGCTGCTTCCAACTGTACCTACCGCAAGCAGACGATCAGTGGATACAATGCTGCGAGCTGGGAAAAAAGCCTAGAATAATCCACGGCAGGCAGGCAAGCAAAATGTAAATAACGGGATTGGTTAGCTGCGCTAAAATTCTTGCTTGTACCTGAAAAAGGTTTCACCTGCAACGCGGCCTTCTACTGGTTTTTGCGACGTGACATTCACTGACAAGGCACAGGCCTGGTAGGTTTCTGCGAGCACCCACAATACAGCGTTGCAGTCTTCAAATCTGTGCAGAACTCTTTTTTTTACCTAAAATTAGCAAGATTCGTTTAAAACTCTTGTGGTGTATTATAGCCTTCTCCTGAGATGACATTCATAGCGATACTAAGAATAATAAAGATAAAAAGCATCATAGGCTGAAGAAATTATACGCAGGGTACGTCATTTTTAGCCTTCCATAACTATATAGCTATATATGCATACATCCATATATTTAGCTAGATATCCATAAAAATCTATATCTATATATATGTATTTCTATATATTTATATAGATATTTATCTATACACAGGGACAGATAGATAGATAGATAGATAGATAGATAGATAGATAGATAGATAGACAGAGACTGTATGCAATAAGCCTGGATGTCTGACAGTTAAAGCTGCATCGTGATGTCATTAAGGCTCTATTATGACACGTACAGCTTGGAACCATATATATTATAGCACGGCTGCCATTTACAGTCAGTCTCCATTGGAGTTGGAAGTTGGCAAACATGTACTAGGCTGTCTTCCCAAGAAGCCACAGCAGCCAGATAAATTGGATGTTCCACCGAACTGCTATTTTATTCAGCCAGTAAGGGGGAAAGCGGTGGCCTACAAAATCTCATTGGTCGCTGCTGCTGCCGACATTTTTTTAAAAAGGTACGCTCAGTTGTTTCATGGAGAACATGAAGGTAGCTACTTACAATTCAGGCAGGTAGGTTCAGTTCTTGGAGGTTGGGAATGCTTATGGGCAAGGCCTTATGTCTGATCATATTGGCTGCTTCCAACTGTACCTACCGCAAGCAGACGATCAGTGGATACAATGCTGCGAGCTGGGAAAAAAGCCTAGAATAATCCACGGCAGGCAGGCAAGCAAAATGTAAATAACGGGATTGGTTAGCTGCGCAAAAATTCTTGCTTGTACCTGAAAAAGGTTTCACCTGCAACGCGGCCTTCTACTGGTTTTTGCGACGTGACATTCACTGACAAGGCACAGGCCTGGTAGGTTTCTGCGAGCACCCACAATACAGCGTTGCAGTCTTCAAATCTGTGCAGAACTCTTTTTTTTACCTAAAATTAGCAAGATTCGCTTAAAACTCTTGTGGTGTATTATAGCCTTCTCCTGAGATGACATTCATAGCGATACTAAGAATAATAAAGATAAAAAGCATCATAGGCTGAAGAAATTATACGCAGGGTACGTCATTTTTTAGCCTTCCATAACTATATAGCTATATATGCATACATCCATATATTTAGCTAGATATCCATAAAAATCTATATCTATATATATGTATTTCTATATATTTATATAGATATTTATCTATACACAGGGACAGATAGATAGATAGATAGATAGATAGACAGAGAGACTGTATGCAATAAGCCTGGATGTCTGACAGTTAAAGCTGCATCGTGATGTCATTAAGGCTCTATTATGACACGTACAGCTTGGAACCATATATATTATAGCACGGCTGCCATTTACAGTCAGTCTCCATTGGAGTTGGAAGTTGGCAAACATGTACTAGGCTGTCTTCCCAAGAAGCCACAGCAGCCAGATAAATTGGATGTTCCACCGAACTGCTATTTTATTCAGCCAGTAAGGGGAAAGCGGTGGCCTACAAAATCTCATTGGTCGCTGCTGCTGCCGACATTTTTTTAAAAAGGTACGCTCAGTTGTTTCATGGAGAACATTAAGGTAGCTACTTACAATTCAGGCAGGTAGGTTCAGTTCTTGGAGGTTGGGGAATGCTTATGGGCAAGGCCTTATGTCTGATCATATTGGCTGCTTCCAACTGTACCTACCGCAAGCAGACGATCAGTGGATACAATGCTGCGAGCTGGGAAAAAAGCCTAGAATAATCCACGGCAGGCAGGCAAGCAAAATGTAAATAACGGGATTGGTTAGCTGCGCTAAAATTCTTGCTTGTACCTGAAAAAGGTTTCACCTGCAACGCGGCCTTCTACTGGTTTTTGCGACGTGACATTCACTGACAAGGCACAGGCGCTGGTAGGTTTCTGCGAGCACCCACAATACAGCGTTGCAGTCTTCAAATCTGTGCAGAACTCTTTTTTTTACCTAAAATTAGCAAGATTCGCTTAAAACTCTTGTGGTGTATTATAGCCTTCTCCTGAGATGACATTCATAGCGATACTAAGAATAATAAAGATAAAAAGCATCATAGGCTGAAGAAATTATACGCAGGGTACGTCATTTTTTAGCCTTCCATAACTATATAGCTATATATGCATACATCCATATATTTAGCTAGATATCCATAAAAATCTATATCTATATATATGTATTTCTATATATTTATATAGATATTTATCTATACACAGGGACAGATAGATAGATAGATAGATAGATAGATAGATAGATAGATAGATAGATAGATAGACAGAGACTGTATGCAATAAGCCTGGATGTCTGACAGTTAAAGCTGCATCGTGATGTCATTAAGGCTCTAGTATGACACGTACAGCTTGGAACCATATATATTATAGCACGGCTGCCATTTACAGTCAGTCTCCATTGGAGTTGGAAGTTGGCAACATGTACTAGGCTGTCTTCCCAAGAAGCCACAGCAGCCAGATAAATTGGATGTTCCACCGAACTGCTATTTTATTCAGCCAGTAAGGGGAAAGCGGTGGCCTACAAAATCTCATTGGTCGCTGCTGCTGCCGACATTTTTTTAAAAAGGTACGCTCAGTTGTTTCATGGAGAACATGAAGGTAGCTACTTACAATTCAGGCAGGTAGGTTCAGTTCTTGGAGGTTGGGGAATGCTTATGGGCAAGGCCTTATGTCTGATAATATTGGCTGCTTCCAACTGTACCTACCGCAAGCAGACGATCAGTGGATACAATGCTGCGAGCTGGGAAAAAAGCCTAGAATAATCCACGGCAGGCAGGCAAGCAAAATGTAAATAACGGGATTGGTTAGCTGCGCTAAAATTCTTGCTTGTACCTGAAAAAGGTTTCACCTGCAACGCGGCCTTCTACTGGTTTTTGCGACGTGACATTCACTGACAAGGCACAGGCGCTGGTAGGTTTCTGCGAGCACCCACAATACAGCGTTGCAGTCTTCAAATCTGTGCAGAACTCTTTTTTTTACCTAAAATTAGCAAGATTCGTTTAAAACTCTTGTGGTGTATTATAGCCTTCTCCTGAGATGACATTCATAGCGATACTAAGAATAATAAAGATAAAAAGCATCATAGGCTGAAGAAATTATACGCAGGGTACGTCATTTTTAGCCTTCCATAACTATATAGCTATATATGCATACATCCATATATTTAGCTAGATATCCATAAAAATCTATATCTATATATATGTATTTCTATATATTTATATAGATATTTATCTATACACAGGGACAGATAGATAGATAGATAGATAGATAGATAGATAGATAGATAGACAGAGACTGTATGCAATAAGCCTGGATGTCTGACAGTTAAAGCTGCATCGTGATGTCATTAAGGCTCTATTATGACACGTACAGCTTGGAACCATATATATTATAGCACGGCTGCCATTTACAGTCAGTCTCCATTGGAGTTGGAAGTTGGCAAACATGTACTAGGCTGTCTTCCCAAGAAGCCACAGCAGCCAGATAAATTGGATGTTCCACCGAACTGCTATTTTATTCAGCCAGTAAGGGGAAAGCGGTGGCCTACAAAATCTCATTGGTCGCTGCTGCTGCCGACATTTTTTTAAAAAGGTACGCTCAGTTGTTTCATGGAGAACATGAAGGTAGCTACTTACAATTCAGGCAGGTAGGTTCAGTTCTTGGAGGTTGGGGAATGCTTATGGGCAAGGCCTTATGTCTGATAATATTGGCTGCTTCCAACTGTACCTACCGCAAGCAGACGATCAGTGGATACAATGCTGCGAGCTGGGAAAAAAGCCTAGAATAATCCACGGCAGGCAGGCAAGCAAAATGTAAATAACGGGATTGGTTAGCTGCGCTAAAATTCTTGCTTGTACCTGAAAAAGGTTTCACCTGCAACGCGGCCTTCTACTGGTTTTTGCGACGTGACATTCACTGACAAGGCACAGGCGCTGGTAGGTTTCTGCGAGCACCCACAATACAGCGTTGCAGTCTTCAAATCTGTGCAGAACTCTTTTTTTTACCTAAAATTAGCAAGATTCGTTTAAAACTCTTGTGGTGTATTATAGCCTTCTCCTGAGATGACATTCATAGCGATACTAAGAATAATAAAGATAAAAAGCATCATAGGCTGAAGAAATTATACGCAGGGTACGTCATTTTTTAGCCTTCCATAACTATATAGCTATATATGCATACATCCATATATTTAGCTAGATATCCATAAAAATCTATATCTATATATATGTATTTCTATATATTTATATAGATATTTATCTATACACAGGGACAGATAGATAGATAGATAGATAGATAGATAGATAGATAGATAGATAGACAGAGACTGTATGCAATAAGCCTGGATGTCTGACAGTTAAAGCTGCATCGTGATGTCATTAAGGCTCTATTATGACACGTACAGCTTGGAACCATATATATTATAGCACGGCTGCCATTTACAGTCAGTCTCCATTGGAGTTGGAAGTTGGCAAACATGTACTAGGCTGTCTTCCCAAGAAGCCACAGCAGCCAGATAAATTGGATGTTCCACCGAACTGCTATTTTATTCAGCCAGTAAGGGGAAAGCGGTGGCCTACAAAATCTCATTGGTCGCTGCTGCTGCCGACATTTTTTTAAAAAGGTACGCTCAGTTGTTTCATGGAGAACATGAAGGTAGCTACTTACAATTCAGGCAGGTAGGTTCAGTTCTTGGAGGTTGGGGAATGCTTATGGGCAAGGCCTTATGTCTGATCATATTGGCTGCTTCCAACTGTACCTACCGCAAGCAGACGATCAGTGGATACAATGCTGCGAGCTGGGAAAAAACCTAGAATAATCCCGGCAGGCAGGCAAGCAAAATGTAAATAACGGGATTGGTTAGCTGCGCTAAAATTGCTTGTACCTGAAAAAGGTTTCACCTGCAACGAGCCTTCTACTGGTTTTGCGACGTGACATTCACTGTCAAGGCACAGGCTGTGGTTGTTCTGCTGAGCTCTCTTCAGTCGTTGCAGTCTTCAATCTGTGCAGAACTCTTTTTTTACCTAAATTAGCAAGTTTTATCTAACTCTGTGGTGTATTATAGCCTTCTCCTGAGATGACATTCATAGCGATACTAAGAATTATAAAGATAAAAAGCATCATAGGCTGAAGAAATTATACGCTGGGTACGTCATTTTTAGCTTCATCATAGACTATTAGCTTATATGCATACTTCCATATATTTAGCTAGATATCCATAAAAATCTATATCGATATAGTATGTATTTTCTATATATTTATTATAGATATTTATTATACACAGGGACAGATTAGATAGATAGGATAGATAGATAGATTGATAGATAGATCTGATCTTTAGTGCATAGCTGATGTCTGACAGTTAATGCTGCATCGTGTTGTTGTTTTGGTTTGTTGTAGTTCTTAGCTTTACAGTATATATTTTAGCTCTGCTGCATGTACAGTCAGTCTCATTGGAGTTGGAAGTTTGGCAAACATGTACTAGGCTGTCTTCCCAAGAAGCCACAGCAGCCAGATAATTGGATGTTCCACCGAACTGCTATTTATTCAGCAGTAAGGGGAAAGCTGCTACATTATGCTCATTTTTAGGTCGACAGCTTGTATGCGATCATGTTTTTGAGACGTATTTTCAATGGAGAGCAGGTAGGTTCAGTTCTTGAGGTTGGGGAATGCTTATGGTCTGTCATTATGTCTGATCTGGGGAATGCTTATGGGCAAGGCTTTGTCGATACCGCAAGCAGACGATCAGTGGATACAATGCTGCGAGCTGGGAAAAAAGCCTAGAATAATCCACGGCAGGCAGGCAAGCAAAAGTAAATAACGGATTGGTTAGCTGCGCTAAAATTCTTGCTTGTACCTGAAAAAGGTTTCACTGCAACGCGGCCTTCTACTGGTTTTTGCGACGTGACCATTCACTGACAAGGCACAGGCCTGGTAGGTTTCTGCGAGCACCCACAATACAGCGTTGCAGTCTTCAAATCTGTGCAGAACTCTTTTTTTTACCTAAAATTAGCAAGATTCGCTTAAAACTCTTGTGGTGGTATTATAGCCTTCTCCTGAGATGACATTCATAGCGATACTAAGAATAATAAAGATAAAAAGCATCATAGGCTGAAGAAATTATACGCAGGGTACGTCATTTTTAGCCTTCCATAACTATATAGCTATATATGCATACATCCATATATTTAGCTAGATATCCATAAAAATCTATATCTATATATATGTATTTCTATATATTTATATAGATATTTATCTATACACAGGGACAGATAGATAGATAGATAGATAGATAGATAGATAGATAGATAGATAGATAGACAGAGACTGTATGCAATAAGCCTGGATGTCTGACAGTTAAAGCTGCATCGTGATGTCATTAAGGCTCTATTATGACACGTACAGCTTGGAACCATATATATTATAGCACGGCTGCCATTTACAGTCAGTCTCCATTGGAGTTGGAAGTTGGCAAACATGTACTAGGCTGTCTTCCCAAGAAGCCACAGCAGCCAGATAAATTGGATGTTCCACCGAACTGCTATTTTATTCAGCCAGTAAGGGGAAAGCGGTGGCCTACAAATCTCATTGGTCGCTGCTTGCTGCCGACATTTTTTTAAAAAGGTACGCTCAGTTGTTTCATGGAGAACATGAAGGTAGCTACTTACAATTCAGGCAGGTAGGTTCAGTTCTTGGAGGTTGGGGAATGCTTATGGGCAAGGCCTTATGTCTGATCATATTGGCTGCTTCCAACTGTACCTACCGCAAGCAGACGATCAGTGGATACAATGCTGCGAGCTGGGAAAAAAGCCTAGAATAATCCACGGCAGGCAGGCAAGCAAAATGTAAATAACGGGATTGGTTAGCTGCGCAAAAATTCTTGCTTGTACCTGAAAAAGGTTTCACCTGCAACGCGGCCTTCTACTGGTTTTTGCGACGTGACATTCACTGACAAGGCACAGGCCTGGTAGGTTTCTGCGAGCACCCACAATACAGCGTTGCAGTCTTCAAATCTGTGCAGAACTCTTTTTTTTACCTAAAATTAGCAAGATTCGCTTAAAACTCTTGTGGTGTATTATAGCCTTCTCCTGAGATGACATTCATAGCGATACTAAGAATAATAAAGATAAAAAGCATCATAGGCTGAAGAAATTATACGCAGGGTACGTCATTTTTTAGCCTTCCATAACTATATAGCTATATATGCATACATCCATATATTTAGCTAGATATCCATAAAAATCTATATCGATATATATGTATTTCTATATATTTATATAGATATTTATCTATACACAGGGACAGATAGATAGATAGATAGATAGATAGACAGAGACTGTATGCAATAAGCCTGGATGTCTGACAGTTAAAGCTGCATCGTGATGTCATTAAGGCTCTATTATGACACGTACAGCTTGGAACCATATATATTATAGCACGGCTGCCATTTACAGTCAGTCTCATTGGAGTTGGAAGTTGGCAAACATGTACTAGCTGTCTTCCCCAAGAAGCCACAGCAGCCAGATAAATTGGATGTTCCACCGAACTGCTATTTATATTCAGCCAGTAAGGGGAAAGCGGTGGCCTACAAAATCTCATTGGTCGCTGCTGCTGCCGACATTTTTTTAAAAAGGTACGCTCAGTTGTTTCATGGAGAACATTAAGGTAGCTACTTACAATTCAGGCAGGTAGGTTCAGTTCTTGGAGGTTGGGGAATGCTTATGGGCAAGGCCTTATGTCTGATCATATTGGCTGCTTCCAACTGTACCTACCGCAAGCAGACGATCAGTGGATACAATGCTGCGAGCTGGGAAAAAAGCCTAGAATAATCCACGGCAGGCAGGCAAGCAAAATGTAAATAACGGATTGGTTAGCTGCGCTAAAATTCTTGCTTGTACCTGAAAAAGGTTTCACCTGCAACGCGGCCTTCTACTGTTTTTGCGACGTGACATTCACTGACAAGGCACAGGCGCTGGTAGGTTTCTGCGAGCACCCACAATACAGCGTTTGCAGTCTTCAAATCTGTGCAGAACTCTTTTTTTTACCTAAAATTAGCAAGATTCGCTTAAAACTCTTGTGGTGTATTATAGCCTTCTCCTGAGATGACATTCATAGCGATACTAAGAATAATAAAGATAAAAAGCATCATAGGCTGAAGAAATTATACGCAGGGTACGTCATTTTTTAGCCTTCCATAACTATATAGCTATATATGCATACATCCATATATTTAGCTAGATATCCATAAAAATCTATATCTATATATATGTATTTCTATAATTTATATAGATATTTATCTATACACAGGGACAGATAGATAGATAGATAGATAGATAGATAGATAGATAGATAGATAGATAGATAGACAGAGACTGTATGCAATAAGCCTGGATGTCTGACAGTTAAAGCTGCATCGTGATGTCATTAAGGCTCTAGTATGACACGTACAGCTTGGAACCATATATATTATAGCACGGCTTGCCATTTACAGTCAGTCTCCATTGGAGTTGGAAGTTGGCAAACATGTACTAGGCTGTCTTCCCAAGAAGCCACAGCAGCCAGATAAATTGGATGTTCCACCGAACTGCTATTTTATTCAGCCAGTAAGGGGAAAGCGGTGGCCTACAAAATCTCATTGGTCGCTGCTGCTGCCGACATTTTTTTAAAAAGGTACGCTCAGTTGTTTCATGGAGAACATGAAGGTAGCTACTTACAATTCAGGCAGGTAGGGTTCAGTTCTTGGAGGTTGGGGAATGGCTTATGGGCAAGGCCTTATGTCTGATAATATTGGCTGCTTCCAACTGTACCTACCGCAAGCAGACGATCAGTGGATACAATGCTGCGAGCTGGGAAAAAAGCCTAGAATAATCCACGGCAGGCAGGCAAGCAAAATGTAAAATAACGGGATTGGTTAGCTGCGCTAAAATTCTTGCTTGTACCTGAAAAAGGTTTCACCTGCAACGCGGCCTTCTACTGGTTTTTGCGACGTGACATTCACTGACAAGGCACAGGCGCTGGTAGGTTTCTGCGAGCACCCACAATACAGCGTTGCAGTCTTCAAATCTGTTGCAGAACTCTTTTTTTTACCTAAAATTAGCAAGATTCGTTTAAAACTCTTGTGGTGTATTATAGCCTTCTCCTGAGATGACATTCATAGCGATACTAAGAATAATAAAGATAAAAAGCATCATAGGCTGAAGAAATTATACGCAGGGTACGTCATTTTTTAGCCTTCCATAACTATATAGCTATATATGCATACATCCATATATTTAGCTAGATATCCATAAAAAATCTATATCTATATATATGTATTTCTATATATTTATATAGATATTTATCTATACACAGGGACAGATAGATAGATAGATAGATAGATAGATAGACAGAGACTGTATGCAATAAGCCTGGATGTCTGACAGTTAAAGCTGCATCGTGATGTCATTAAGGCTCTATTATGACACGTACAGCTTGGAACCATATATATTATAGCACGGCTGCCATTTACAGTCAGTCTCCATTGGAGTTGGAAGTTGGCAAACATGTACTAGGCTGTCTTCCCAAGAAGCCACAGCAGCCAGATAAATTGGATGTTCCACCGAACTGCTATTTTATTCAGCCAGTAAGGGGAAAGCGGTGGCCTACAAAATCTCATTGGTCGCTGCTGCTGCCGACATTTTTTTAAAAAGGTACGCTCAGTTGTTTCATGGAGAACATGAAGGTAGCTACTTACCAATTCAGGCAGGTAGGTTTCAGTTCTTGGAGTTGGGGAATGCTTATGGGCAAGGCCTTATGTCTGATAATATTGGCTGCTTCCAACTGTACCCTACCGCAAGCAGACGATCAGTGGATACAATGCTGCGAGCTGGGAAAAAAGCCTAGAATAATCCACGGCAGGCAGGCAAGCAAAATGTAAATAACGGGATTGGTTAGCTGCGCTAAAATTCTTGCTTGTACCTGAAAAAGGTTTCACCTGCAACGCGGCCTTCTACTGGTTTTTGCGACGTGACATTCACTGACAAGGCACAGGCGCTGGTAGGTTTCTGCGAGCACCCACAATACAGCGTTGCAGTCTTCAAATCTGTGCAGAACTCTTTTTTTTACCTAAAATTAGCAAGATTCGTTTAAAACTCTTGTGGTGTATTATAGCCTTCTCCTGAGATGACATTCATAGCGATACTAAGAATAATAAAGATAAAAAGCATCATAGGCTGAAGAAATTATACGCAGGGTACGTCATTTTTTAGCCTTCCCATAACTATATAGCTATATATGCATACATCCATATATTTAGCTAGATATCCATAAAAATCTATATCTATATATATGTATTTCTATATATTTATATAGATATTTATCTATACACAGGGACAGATAGATAGATAGATAGATAGATAGATAGATAGATAGATAGATAGATAGACAGAGACTGTATGCAATAAGCCTGGATGTCTGACAGTTAAAGCTGCATCGTGATGTCATTAAGGCTCTATTATGACACGTACAGCTTGGAAACCATATATATTATAGCACGGCTGCCATTTACAGTCAGTCTCCATTGAGTTGGAAGTTGGCAAACATGTACTAGGCTGTCTTCCCAAGAAGCCACAGCAGCCAGATAAATTGGATGTTCCACCGAACTGCTATTTTATTCAGCCAGTAAGGGGAAAGCGGTGGCTACAAAATCTCATTGGTCGCTGCTGCTGCCGACATTTTTTTAAAAAGGTACGCTCAGTTGTTTCATGGAGAACATGAAGGTAGCTACTTACAATTCAGGCAGGTAGGTTCAGTTCTTGGAGGTTGGGGAATGCTTATGGCAAGGCCTTATGTCTGATAATATTGGCTGCTTCCAACTGTACCTACCGCAAGCAGACGATCAGTGGATACAATGCTGCGAGCTGGGAAAAAGCCTAGAATAATCCACGGCAGGCAGGCAAGCAAAATGTAAATAACGGGATTGGTTAGCTGCGCTAAAATTCTTGCTTGTACCTGAAAAAGGTTTCACCTGCAACGCGGCCTTCTACTGGTTTTTGCGACGTGACATTCACTGACAAGGCACAGGCGCTGGTAGGTTTCCTGCGAGCACCCACAATACAGCGTTGCAGTCTTCAAATCTGTGCAGAACTCTTTTTTTTACCTAAAATTAGCAAGATTCGTTTAAAACTCTTGTGGTGTATTATAGCCTTCTCCTGAGATGACAATCATAGCGATACTAAGAATAATAAAGATAAAAAGCATCATAGGCTGAAGAAATTATAACGCAGGGTACGTCATTTTTTAGCCTTCCATAACTATATAGCTATATATGCATACATCCATATATTAGCTAGATATCCATAAAAATCTATATCTATATATATGTATTTCTATATATTTATATAGATATTTATCTATACACAGGGACAGATAGATAGATAGATAGATAGATAGATAGATAGATATAGATAGATAGACAGAGACTGTATGCAATAAGCCTGGATGTCTGACAGTTAAAGCTGCATCGTGATGTCATTAAGGCTCTATTATGACACGTACAGCTTGGAACCATATATATTATAGCACGGCTGCCATTTACAGTCAGTCTCCATTGGAGTTGGAAGTTGCTAAACATGTACTAGGCTGTCTTCCCAAGAAGCCACAGCAGCCAGATAAATTGGATGTTCACCGAACTGCTATTTTATTCAGCCAGTAAAGGGGAAAGCGGTGGCCTACAAAATCTCATTGGTCGACTGCTGCTGCCGACATTTTTTAAAAAGGTACGCTCAGTTGTTTCATGGAGAACATGAAGGTAGCTACTTACAATTCAGGCAGGTAGGTTCAGTTCTTGGAGGTTGGGGAATGCTTATGGGCAAGGCCTTATGTCTGATCATATTGGCTGCTTCCAACCTGTAACCTACCGCAAGCAGACGATCAGTGGATACAATGCTGCGAGCTGGGAAAAAAGCCTAGAATAATCCACGGCAGGCAGGCAAGCAAAATGTAAATAACGGGATTGGTTAGCTGCGCTAAAAATTCTTGCTTGTAACCTGAAAAAGGTTTCAACCTGCAACGCGGCCTTCTACTGGTTTTTTGCGACGTGACATTCACTGACAAGGCACAGGCCTGGTAGGTTTCTGCGAGCACCCACAATACAGCGTTGCAGTCTTCAAATCTGTGCAGAACTCTTTTTTTTACCTAAAATTAGCAGATTCGCTTAAAACTCTTGTGGTGTATTATAGCCTTCTCCTGAGATGACATTCATAGCGATACTAAGAATAATAAAGATAAAAAGCATCATAGGCTGAAGAAATTATACGCAGGGTACGTCATTTTTTAGCCTTCCATAACTATATAGCTATATATGCATACATCCATATATTTAGCTAGATATCCATAAAAATCTATATCGATATATATGTATTTCTATATATTTATATAGATATTTATCTATACACAGGGACAGATAGATAGATAGATAGATAGATAGACAGAGACTGTATGCAATAAGCCTGGATGTCTGACAGTTAAAGCTGCATCGTGATGTCATTAAGGCTCTATTATGACACGTACAGCTTGGAACCATATATATTATAGCACGGCTGCCATTTACAGTCAGTCTCCATTGGAGTTGGAAGTTGGCAAACATGTACTAGGCTGTCTTCCCAAGAAGCCACAGCAGCCAGATAAATTGGATGTTCCTCCCGAACTGCTATTTTTATTCAGCCAGTAAGGGGAAAGCGGTGGCCTACAAAATCTCATTGGTCGCTGCTGCTGCGACATTTTTTTAAAAAGGTACGCTCAGTTGTTTCATGGAGAACATGAAGGTAGCTACTTACAATTCAGGCAGGTAGGTTCAGTTCTTGGAGGTTGGGGAATGCTTATGGCAAGGCCTTATGTCTGATCATATTGGCTGCTTCCAACTGTACCTACCGCAAGCAGACGATCAGTGGATACAATGCTGCGAGCTGGGAAAAAAGCCTAGAATAATCCACGGCAGGCAGGCAAGCAAAATGTAAATAACGGATTGGTTAGCTGCGCTAAAATTCTTGCTTGTACCTGAAAAAGGTTTCACCTGCAACGCGGCCTTCTACTGGTTTTTGCGACGTGACATTCACTGACAAGGCACAGGCCTGGTAGTTTCTGCGAGCACCCACAATACAGCGTTGCAGTCTTCAAATCTGTGCAGAACTCTTTTTTTTACCTAAAATTAGCAAGATTCGCTTAAAACTCTTGTGGTGTATTATAGCCTTCTCCTGAGATGACATTCATAGCGATACTAAGAATAATAAAGATAAAAAGCATCATAGGGCTGAAGAAATTATACGCAGGGTACGTCATTTTTTAGCCTTCCATAACTATATAGCTATATATGCATACATCCATATATTTAGCTAGATATCCATAAAAATCTATATCGATATATATGTATTTCTATATATTTATATAGATATTTATCTATACACAGGGACAGATAGATAGATAGATAGATAGATAGATAGATAGATAGACAGAGACTGTATGCAATAAGCCTGGATGTCTGACAGTTAAAAGCTGCATCGTGATGTCATTAAGGCTCTATTATGACACGTACAGCTTGGAACCATATATATTATAGCACGGCTGCCATTTACAGTCAGTCTCCATTGGAGTTGGAAGTTGGCAAACATGTACTAGGCTGTCTTCCCAAGAAGCCACAGCAGCCAGATAAATTGGATGTTCCACCGAACTGCTATTTTATTCAGCCAGTAAGGGAAAGCGGTGGCCTACAAAATCTCATTGGTCGCTGCTGCTGCCGACATTTTTTTAAAAAGGTACGCTCAGTTGTTTCATGGAGAACATTAAGGTAGCTACTTACATTCAGGCAGGTAGGTTCAGTTCTTGGAGGTTGGGGAATGCTTATGGGCAAGGGCCTTATGTCTGATCATATGGCTGCTTCCAACTGTACCTACCGCAAGCAGACGATCAGTGGATACAATGCTGCGAGCTGGAAAAAAGCTAGAATAATCCACGGCAGGCAGGCAAGCAAAATGTAAATAACGGGATTGGTTAGCTGCGCTAAAATTCTTGCTTGTACCTGAAAAAGGTTTCACCTGCAACGCGGCCTTCTACTGGTTTTGCGACGTGACATTCACTGACAAGGCACAGGCCTGGTAGGTTTCTGCGAGCACCCACAATACAGCGTTGCAGTCTTCAAATCTGTGCAGAACTCTTTTTTTTACCTAAAATTAGCAAGATTCGTTAAAACTCTTGTGGTGTATTATAGCCTTCTCCTGAGATGACATTCATAGCGATACTAAGAATAATAAAGATAAAAAGCATCATAGGCTGAAGAAATTATACGCAGGGTACGTCATTTTTTAGCCTTCCATAACTATATAGCTATATATGCATACATCCATATATTTAGCTAGATATCCATAAAAATCTATATCTATATATATGTATTTCTATATATTTATATAGATATTTATCTATACACAGGGACAGATAGATAGATAGATAGATAGATAGATAGATAGATAGATAGATAGAACAGAGACTGTATGCAATAAGCCTGGATGTCTGACAGTTAAAGCTGCATCGTGATGTCATTAAGGCTCTATTATGACACGTACAGCTTGGAACCATATATATTATAGCACGGCTGCCATTTACAGTCAGTCTCCATTGGAGTTGGAAGTTGGCAAACATGTACTAGGCTGTCTTCCCAAGAAGCCACAGCAGCCAGATAAATTGGATGTTCCACCGAACTGCTATTTTATTCAGCCAGTAAGGGGAAAGCGGTGGCCTACAAAATCTCATTGGTCGCTGCTGCTGCCGACATTTTTTTAAAAAGGTACGCTCAGTTGTTTCATGGAGAACATGAAGGTAGCTACTTACAATTCAGGCAGGTAGGTTCAGTTCTTGGAGGTTGGGGAATGCTTATGGGCAAGGCCTTATGTCTGATCATATTGGCTGCTTCCAACTGTACCTACCGCAAGCAGACGATCAGTGGATACAATGCTGCGAGCTGGGAAAAAAGCCTAGAATAATCCACGGCAGGCAGGCAAGCAAAATGTAAATAACGGGATTGGTTAGCTGCGCTAAAATTCTTGCTTGTACCTGAAAAAGGTTTCACCTGCAACGCGGCCTTCTACTGGTTTTTTGCGACGTGACATTCACTGACAAGGCACAGGCCTGGTAGGTTTCTGCGAGCACCCACAATACAGCGTTGCAGTCTTCAAATCTGTGCAGAACTCTTTTTTTTACCTAAAATTAGCAAGATTCGCTTAAAACTCTTGTGGTGTATTATAGCCTTCTCCTGAGATGACATTCATAGCGATACTAAGAATAATAAAGATAAAAAGCATCATAGGCTGAAGAAATTATACGCAGGGTACGTCATTTTTTAGCCTTCCATAACTATATAGCTATATATGCATACATCCATATATTTAGCTAGATATCCATAAAAATCTATATCGATATATATGTATTTCTATATATTTATATAGATATTTATCTATACACAGGGACAGATAGATAGATAGATAGATAGATAGATAGACAGAGACTGTATGCAATAAGCCTGGATGTCTGACAGTTAAAGCTGCATCGTGATGTCATTAAGGCTCTATTATGACACGTACAGCTTGGAACCATATATATTATAGCACGGCTGCCATTTACAGTCAGTCTCCATTGGAGTTGGAAGTTGGCAAACATGTACTAGGCTGTCTTCCAAGAAGCCACAGCAGCCAGATAAATTGGATGTTCCACCGAACTGCTATTTTATTCAGCCAGTAAGGGGAAAGCGGTGGCCTACAAAATCTCATTGGTCGCTGCTGCTGCCGACATTTTTTAAAAAGGTACGCTCAGTTGTTTCATGGAGAACATGAAGGTAGCTACTTACAATTCAGGCAGGTAGGTTCAGTTCTTGGAGTTGGGGAATGCTTATGGGCAAGGCCTTATGTCTGATCATATTGGCTGCTTCCAACTGTACCTACCGCAAGCAGACGATCAGTGGATACAATGCTGCGAGCTGGGAAAAAAGCCTAGAATAATCCACGGCAGGCAGGCAAGCAAAATGTAAATAACGGGATTGGTTAGCTGCGCTAAAATTCTTGCT
Organism: Eleutherodactylus coqui; assembly: GCF_035609145.1. Lineage (NCBI taxonomy): Eukaryota > Metazoa > Chordata > Amphibia > Anura > Eleutherodactylidae > Eleutherodactylus > Eleutherodactylus coqui. The sequence goes on along the minus strand of NW_027101936.1, from coordinate 14,306 downwards.
TGTACCTGAAAAAGGTTTCACCTGCAACGCGGCCTTCTACTGGTTTTTTGCGACGTGACATTCACTGACAAGGCACAGGCCTGGTAGGTTTCTGCGAGCACCCACAATACAGCGTTGCAGTCTTCAAATCTGTGCAGAACTCTTTTTTTACCTAAAATTAGCAAGATTCGCTTAAAACTCTTGTCGGTGTATTATAGCCTTCTCCTGAGATGACATTCATAGCGATACTAAGAATAATAAAGATAAAAAGCATCATAGGCTGAAGAAATTATACGCAGGGTACGTCATTTTTTAGCCTTCCATAACTATATAGCTATATATGCATACATCCATATATTTAGCTAGATATCCATAAAAATCTATATCGATATATATGTATTTCTATATATTTATATAGATATTTATCTATACACAGGGACAGATAGATAGATAGATAGATAGATAGACAGAGACTGTATGCAATAAGCCTGGATGTCTGACAGTTAAAGCTGCATCGTGATGTCATTAGGCTCTATTATGACACGTACAGCTTGGAACCATATATATTATAGCACGGCTGCCATTTACAGTCAGTCTCCATTGGAGTTGGAAGTTGGCAAACATGTACTAGGCTGTCTTCCCAAGAAGCCACAGCAGCCAGATAAATTGGATGTTCCACCGAACTGCTATTTTATTCAGCCAGTAAGGGGAAAGCGGTGGCCTACAAAATCTCATTGGTCGCTGCTGCTGCCGACATTTTTTTAAAAAGGTACGCTCAGTTGTTTCATGGGAGAACATGAAGGTAGCTACTTACAATTCAGGCAGGTAGGTTCAGTTCTTGGAGGTTGGGGAATGCTTATGGGCAAGGCCTTATGTCTGATAATATTGGCTGCTTCCAACTGTACCTACCGCAAGCAGACGATCAGTGGATACAATGCTGCGAGCTGGGAAAAAAGCCTAGAATAATCCACGGCAGGCAGGCAAGCAAAATGTAAATAACGGGATTGGTTAGCTGCGCTAAAATTCTTGCTTGTACCTGAAAAAGGTTTCACCTGCAACGCGGCCTTCTACTGGTTTTTGCGACGTGACATTCACTGACAAGGCACAGGCGCTGGTAGGTTTCTGCGAGCACCCACAATACAGCGTTGCAGTCTTCAAATCTGTGCAGAACTCTTTTTTTTACCTAAAATTAGCAAGATTCGTTTTAAAACTCTTGTGGTGTATTATAGCCTTCTCCTGAGATGACATTCATAGCGATACTAAGAATAATAAAGATAAAAAGCATCATAGGCTGAAGAAATTATACGCAGGGTACGTCATTTTTTAGCCTTCCATAACTATATAGCTATATATGCATACATCCATATATTTAGCTAGATATCCATAAAAATCTATATCTATATATATGTATTTCTATATATTTATATAGATATTTATCTATACACAGGGACAGATAGATAGATAGATAGATAGATAGATAGATAGATAGATAGATAGATAGACAGAGACTGTATGCAATAAGCCTGGATGTCTGACAGTTAAAGCTGCATCGTGATGTCATTAAGGCTCTATTATGACACGTACAGCTTGGAACCATATATATTATAGCACGGCTGCCATTTACAGTCAGTCTCCATTGGAGTTGGAAGTTGGCAAACATGTACTAGGCTGTCTTCCCAAGAAGCCACAGCAGCCAGATAAATTGGATGTTCCACCGAACTGCTATTTTATTCAGCCAGTAAGGGGGAAAGCGGTGGCCTACAAAATCTCATTGGTCGCTGCTGCTGCCGACATTTTTTTAAAAAAGGTACGCTCAGTTGTTTCATGGAGAACATGAAGGTAGCTACTTACAATTCAGGCAGGTAGGTTCAGTTCTTGGAGGTTGGGAATGCTTATGGGCAAGGCCTTATGTCTGATAATATTGGCTGCTTCCAACTGTACCTACCGCAAGCAGACGATCAGTGGATACAATGCTGCGAGCTGGGAAAAAAGCCTAGAATAATCCACGGCAGGCAGGCAAGCAAAATGTAAATAACGGGATTGGTTAGCTGCGCTAAAATTCTTGCTTGTACCTGAAAAAGGTTTCACCTGCAACGCGGCCTTCTACTGGTTTTTGCGACGTGACATTCACTGACAAGGCACAGGCGCTGGTAGGTTTCTGCGAGCACCCACAATACAGCGTTGCAGTCTTCAAATCTGTGCAGAACTCTTTTTTTTACCTAAAATTAGCAAGATTCGTTTAAAACTCTTGTGGTGTATTATAGCCTTCTCCTGAGATGACATTCATAGCGATACTAAGAATAATAAAGATAAAAAGCATCATAGGCTGAAGAAATTATACGCAGGGTACGTCATTTTTTAGCCTTCCATAACTATATAGCTATATATGCATACATCCATATATTTAGCTAGATATCCATAAAAATCTATATCTATATATATGTATTTCTATATATTTATATAGATATTTATCTATACACAGGGACAGATAGATAGATAGATAGATAGATAGATAGATAGATAGATAGATAGATAGACAGAGACTGTATGCAATAAGCCTGGATGTCTGACAGTTAAAGCTGCATCGTGATGTCATTAAGGCTCTATTATGACACGTACAGCTTGGAACCATATATATTATAGCACGGCTGCCATTTACAGTCAGTCTCCATTGGAGTTGGAAGTTGGCAAACATGTACTAGGCTGTCTTCCCAAGAAGCCACAGCAGCCAGATAAATTGGATGTTCCACCGAACTGCTATTTTATTCAGCCAGTAAGGGGAAAGCGGTGGCCTACAAAATCTCATTGGTCGCTGCTGCTGCCGACATTTTTTTTAAAAAGGTACGCTCAGTTGTTTCATGGAGAACATGAAGGTAGCTACTTACAATTCAGGCAGGTAGGTTCAGTTCTTGGAGGTTGGGGAATGCTTATGGCAAGGCCTTATGTCTGATCATATTGGCTGCTTCCAACTGTACCTACCGCAAGCAGACGATCAGTGGATACAATGCTGCGAGCTGGGAAAAAAGCCTAGAATAATCCACGGCAGGCAGGCAAGCAAAATGTAAATAACTGGATTGGTTAGCTGCGCTAAAATTCTTGCTTGTACCTGAAAAAGGTTTCACCTGCAACGCGGCCTTCTACTGGTTTTTGCGACGTGACATTCACTGACAAGGCACAGGCGCTGGTAGGTTTCTGCGAGCACCCACAATACAGCGTTGCAGTCTTCAAATCTGTGCAGAACTCTTTTTTTTACCTAAAATTAGCAAGATTCGCTTAAAACTCTTGTGGTGTATTATAGCCTTCTCCTGAGATGACATTCATAGCGATACTAAGAATAATAAAGATAAAAAGCATCATAGGCTGAAGAAATTATACGCAGGGTACGTCATTTTTTAGCCTTCCATAACTATATAGCTATATATGCATACATCCATATATTTAGCTAGATATCCATAAAAATCTATATCGATATATATGTATTTCTATATATTTATATAGATATTTATCTATACACAGGGACAGATAGATAGATAGATAGATAGATAGATAGATAGACAGAGACTGTATGCAATAAGCCTGGATGTCTGACAGTTAAAGCTGCATCGTGATGTCATTAAGGCTCTATTATGACACGTACAGCTTGGAACCATATATATTATAGCACGGCTGCCATTTACAGTCAGTCTCCATTGGAGTTGGAAGTTGGCAAACATGTACTAGGCTGTCTTCCCAAGAAGCCACAGCAGCCAGATAAATTGGATGTTCCACCGAACTGCTATTTTATTCAGCCAGTAAGGGGAAAGCGGTGGCCTACAAAATCTCATTGGTCGCTGCTGCTGCCGACATTTTTTTAAAAAGGTACGCTCAGTTGTTTCATGGAGAACATTAAGGTAGCTACTTACAATTCAGGCAGGTAGGTTCAGTTCTTGGAGGTTGGGGAATGCTTATGGGCAAGGCCTTATGTCTGATCATATTGGCTGCTTCCAACTGTACCTACCGCAAGCAGACGATCAGTGGATACAATGCTGCGAGCTGGGAAAAAAGCCTAGAATAATCCACGGCAGGCAGGCAAGCAAAATGTAAATAACGGGATTGGTTAGCTGCGCTAAAATTCTTGCTTGTACCTGAAAAAGGTTTCACCTGCAACGCGGCCTTCTACTGGTTTTTGCGACGTGACATTCACTGACAAGGCACAGGCCTGGTAGGTTTCTGCGAGCACCCACAATACAGCGTTGCAGTCTTCAAATCTGTGCAGAACTCTTTTTTTTACCTAAAATTAGCAAGATTCGTTTAAAACTCTTGTGGTGTATTATAGCCTTCTCCTGAGATGACATTCATAGCGATACTAAGAATAATAAAGATAAAAAGCATCATAGGCTGAAGAAATTATACGCAGGGTACGTCATTTTTTAGCCTTCCATAACTATATAGCTATATATGCATACATCCATATATTTAGCTAGATATCCATAAAAATCTATATCTATATATATGTATTTCTATATATTTATATAGATATTTATCTATACACAGGGACAGATAGATAGATAGATAGATAGATAGATAGATAGATAGATAGATAGACAGAGACTGTATGCAATAAGCCTGGATGTCTGACAGTTAAAGCTGCATCGTGATGTCATTAAGGCTCTATTATGACACGTACAGCTTGGAACCATATATATTATAGCACGGCTGCCATTTACAGTCAGTCTCCATTGGAGTTGGAAGTTGGCAAACATGTACTAGGCTGTCTTCCCAAGAAGCCACAGCAGCCAGATAAATTGGATGTTCCACCGAACTGCTATTTTATTCAGCCAGTAAGGGGAAAGCGGTGGCCTACAAAATCTCATTGGTCGCTGCTGCTGCCGACATTTTTTTAAAAAGGTACGCTCAGTTGTTTCATGGAGAACATGAAGGTAGCTACTTACAATTCAGGCAGGTAGGTTCAGTTCTTGGAGGTTGGGGAATGCTTATGGGCAAGGCCTTATGTCTGATCATATTGGCTGCTTCCAACTGTACCTACCGCAAGCAGACGATCAGTGGATACAATGCTGCGAGCTGGGAAAAAAGCCTAGAATAATCCACGGCAGGCAGGCAAGCAAAATGTAAATAACGGGATTGGTTAGCTGCGCTAAAATTCTTGCTTGTACCTGAAAAAGGTTTCACCTGCAACGCGGCCTTCTACTGGTTTTTGCGACGTGACATTCACTGACAAGGCACAGGCCTGGTAGGTTTCTGCGAGCACCCACAATACAGCGTTGCAGTCTTCAAATCTGTGCAGAACTCTTTTTTTTACCTAAAATTAGCAAGATTCGCTTAAAACTCTTGTGGTGTATTATAGCCTTCTCCTGAGATGACATTCATAGCGATACTAAGAATAATAAAGATAAAAAGCATCATAGGCTGAAGAAATTATACGCAGGGTACGTCATTTTTTAGCCTTCCATAACTATATAGCTATATATGCATACATCCATATATTTAGCTAGATATCCATAAAAATCTATATCGATATATATGTATTTCTATATATTTATATAGATATTTATCTATACACAGGGACAGATAGATAGATAGATAGATAGATAGACAGAGACTGTATGCAATAAGCCTGGATGTCTGACAGTTAAAGCTGCATCGTGATGTCATTAAGGCTCTATTATGACACGTACAGCTTGGAACCATATATATTATAGCACGGCTGCCATTTACAGTCAGTCTCCATTGGAGTTGGAAGTTGGCAAACATGTACTAGGCTGTCTTCCCAAGAAGCCACAGCAGCCAGATAAATTGGATGTTCCACCGAACTGCTATTTTATTCAGCCAGTAAGGGGAAAGCGGTGGCCTACAAAATCTCATTGGTCGCTGCTGCTGCCGACATTTTTTTAAAAAGGTACGCTCAGTTGTTTCATGGAGAACATGAAGGTAGCTACTTACAATTCAGGCAGGTAGGTTCAGTTCTTGGAGGTTGGGGAATGCTTATGGGCAAGGCCTTATGTCTGATAATATTGGCTGCTTCCAACTGTACCTACCGCAAGCAGACGATCAGTGGATACAATGCTGCGAGCTGGGAAAAAAGCCTAGAATAATCCACGGCAGGCAGGCAAGCAAAATGTAAATAACGGGATTGGTTAGCTGCGCTAAAATTCTTGCTTGTACCTGAAAAAGGTTTCACCTGCAACGCGGCCTTCTACTGGTTTTTGCGACGTGACATTCACTGACAAGGCACAGGCGCTGGTAGGTTTCTGCGAGCACCCACAATACAGCGTTGCAGTCTTCAAATCTGTGCAGAACTCTTTTTTTTACCTAAAATTAGCAAGATTCGTTTAAAACTCTTGTGGTGTATTATAGCCTTCTCCTGAGATGACATTCATAGCGATACTAAGAATAATAAAGATAAAAAGCATCATAGGCTGAAGAAATTATACGCAGGGTACGTCATTTTTTAGCCTTCCATAACTATATAGCTATATATGCATACATCCATATATTTAGCTAGATATCCATAAAAATCTATATCTATATATATGTATTTCTATATATTTATATAGATATTTATCTATACACAGGGACAGATAGATAGATAGATAGATAGATAGATAGATAGATAGACAGAGACTGTATGCAATAAGCCTGGATGTCTGACAGTTAAAGCTGCATCGTGATGTCATTAAGGCTCTATTATGACACGTACAGCTTGGAACCATATATATTATAGCACGGCTGCCATTTACAGTCAGTCTCCATTGGAGTTGGAAGTTGGCAAACATGTACTAGGCTGTCTTCCCAAGAAGCCACAGCAGCCAGATAAATTGGATGTTCCACCGAACTGCTATTTTATTCAGCCAGTAAGGGGAAAGCGGTGGCCTACAAAATCTCATTGGTCGCTGCTGCTGCCGACATTTTTTTAAAAAGGTACGCTCAGTTGTTTCATGGAGAACATGAAGGTAGCTACTTACAATTCAGGCAGGTAGGTTCAGTTCTTGGAGGTTGGGGAATGCTTATGGGCAAGGCCTTATGTCTGATCATATTGGCTGCTTCCAACTGTACCTACCGCAAGCAGACGATCAGTGGATACAATGCTGCGAGCTGGGAAAAAAGCCTAGAATAATCCACGGCAGGCAGGCAAGCAAAATGTAAATAACGGGATTGGTTAGCTGCGCTAAAATTCTTGCTTGTACCTGAAAAAGGTTTCACCTGCAACGCGGCCTTCTACTGGTTTTTGCGACGTGACATTCACTGACAAGGCACAGGCCTGGTAGGTTTCTGCGAGCACCCACAATACAGCGTTGCAGTCTTCAAATCTGTGCAGAACTCTTTTTTTTACCTAAAATTAGCAAGATTCGCTTAAAACTCTTGTGGTGTATTATAGCCTTCTCCTGAGATGACATTCATAGCGATACTAAGAATAATAAAGATAAAAAGCATCATAGGCTGAAGAAATTATACGCAGGGTACGTCATTTTTTAGCCTTCCATAACTATATAGCTATATATGCATACATCCATATATTTAGCTAGATATCCATAAAAATCTATATCGATATATATGTATTTCTATATATTTATATAGATATTTATCTATACACAGGGACAGATAGATAGATAGATAGATAGATAGATAGATAGATAGACAGAGACTGTATGCAATAAGCCTGGATGTCTGACAGTTAAAGCTGCATCGTGATGTCATTAAGGCTCTATTATGACACGTACAGCTTGGAACCATATATATTATAGCACGGCTGCCATTTACAGTCAGTCTCCATTGGAGTTGGAAGTTGGCAAACATGTACTAGGCTGTCTTCCCAAGAAGCCACAGCAGCCAGATAAATTGGATGTTCCACCGAACTGCTATTTTATTCAGCCAGTAAGGGGAAAGCGGTGGCCTACAAAATCTCATTGGTCGCTGCTGCTGCCGACATTTTTTTAAAAAGGTACGCTCAGTTGTTTCATGGAGAACATGAAGGTAGCTACTTACAATTCAGGCAGGTAGGTTCAGTTCTTGGAGGTTGGGGAATGCTTATGGGCAAGGCCTTATGTCTGATCATATTGGCTGCTTCCAACTGTACCTACCGCAAGCAGACGATCAGTGGATACAATGCTGCGAGCTGGGAAAAAAGCCTAGAATAATCCACGGCAGGCAGGCAAGCAAAATGTAAATAACGGGATTGGTTAGCTGCGCTAAAATTCTTGCTTGTACCTGAAAAAGGTTTCACCTGCAACGCGGCCTTCTACTGGTTTTTGCGACGTGACATTCACTGACAAGGCACAGGCCTGGTAGGTTTCTGCGAGCACCCACAATACAGCGTTGCAGTCTTCAAATCTGTGCAGAACTCTTTTTTTTACCTAAAATTAGCAAGATTCGCTTAAAACTCTTGTGGTGTATTATAGCCTTCTCCTGAGATGACATTCATAGCGATACTAAGAATAATAAAGATAAAAAGCATCATAGGCTGAAGAAATTATACGCAGGGTACGTCATTTTTTAGCCTTCCATAACTATATAGCTATATATGCATACATCCATATATTTAGCTAGATATCCATAAAAATCTATATCGATATATATGTATTTCTATATATTTATATAGATATTTATCTATACACAGGGACAGATAGATAGATAGATAGATAGATAGATAGATAGATAGATAGACAGAGACTGTATGCAATAAGCCTGGATGTCTGACAGTTAAAGCTGCATCGTGATGTCATTAAGGCTCTATTATGACACGTACAGCTTGGAACCATATATATTATAGCACGGCTGCCATTTACAGTCAGTCTCCATTGGAGTTGGAAGTTGGCAAACATGTACTAGGCTGTCTTCCCAAGAAGCCACAGCAGCCAGATAAATTGGATGTTCCACCGAACTGCTATTTTATTCAGCCAGTAAGGGGAAAGCGGTGGCCTACAAAATCTCATTGGTCGCTGCTGCTGCCGACATTTTTTTAAAAAGGTACGCTCAGTTGTTTCATGGAGAACATGAAGGTAGCTACTTACAATTCAGGCAGGTAGGTTCAGTTCTTGGAGGTTGGGGAATGCTTATGGGCAAGGCCTTATGTCTGATCATATTGGCTGCTTCCAACTGTACCTACCGCAAGCAGACGATCAGTGGATACAATGCTGCGAGCTGGGAAAAAAGCCTAGAATAATCCACGGCAGGCAGGCAAGCAAAATGTAAATAACGGGATTGGTTAGCTGCGCTAAAATTCTTGCTTGTACCTGAAAAAGGTTTCACCTGCAACGCGGCCTTCTACTGGTTTTTGCGACGTGACATTCACTGACAAGGCACAGGCCTGGTAGGTTTCTGCGAGCACCCACAATACAGCGTTGCAGTCTTCAAATCTGTGCAGAACTCTTTTTTTTACCTAAAATTAGCAAGATTCGCTTAAAACTCTTGTGGTGTATTATAGCCTTCTCCTGAGATGACATTCATAGCGATACTAAGAATAATAAAGATAAAAAGCATCATAGGCTGAAGAAATTATACGCAGGGTACGTCATTTTTTAGCCTTCCATAACTATATAGCTATATATGCATACATCCATATATTTAGCTAGATATCCATAAAAATCTATATCGATATATATGTATTTCTATATATTTATATAGATATTTATCTATACACAGGGACAGATAGATAGATAGATAGATAGATAGATAGATAGATAGATAGATAGACAGAGACTGTATGCAATAAGCCTGGATGTCTGACAGTTAAAGCTGCATCGTGATGTCATTAAGGCTCTATTATGACACGTACAGCTTGGAACCATATATATTATAGCACGGCTGCCATTTACAGTCAGTCTCCATTGGAGTTGGAAGTTGGCAAACATGTACTAGGCTGTCTTCCCAAGAAGCCACAGCAGCCAGATAAATTGGATGTTCCACCGAACTGCTATTTTATTCAGCCAGTAAGGGGAAAGCGGTGGCCTACAAAATCTCATTGGTCGCTGCTGCTGCCGACATTTTTTTAAAAAGGTACGCTCAGTTGTTTCATGGAGAACATGAAGGTAGCTACTTACAATTCAGGCAGGTAGGTTCAGTTCTTGGAGGTTGGGGAATGCTTATGGGCAAGGCCTTATGTCTGATAATATTGGCTGCTTCCAACTGTACCTACCGCAAGCAGACGATCAGTGGATACAATGCTGCGAGCTGGGAAAAAAGCCTAGAATAATCCACGGCAGGCAGGCAAGCAAAATGTAAATAACGGGATTGGTTAGCTGCGCTAAAATTCTTGCTTGTACCTGAAAAAGGTTTCACCTGCAACGCGGCCTTCTACTGGTTTTTGCGACGTGACATTCACTGACAAGGCACAGGCGCTGGTAGGTTTCTGCGAGCACCCACAATACAGCGTTGCAGTCTTCAAATCTGTGCAGAACTCTTTTTTTTACCTAAAATTAGCAAGATTCGTTTAAAACTCTTGTGGTGTATTATAGCCTTCTCCTGAGATGACATTCATAGCGATACTAAGAATAATAAAGATAAAAAGCATCATAGGCTGAAGAAATTATACGCAGGGTACGTCATTTTTTAGCCTTCCATAACTATATAGCTATATATGCATACATCCATATATTTAGCTAGATATCCATAAAAATCTATATCTATATATATGTATTTCTATATATTTATATAGATATTTATCTATACACAGGGACAGATAGATAGATAGATAGATAGATAGATAGATAGATAGACAGAGACTGTATGCAATAAGCCTGGATGTCTGACAGTTAAAGCTGCATCGTGATGTCATTAAGGCTCTATTATGACACGTACAGCTTGGAACCATATATATTATAGCACGGCTGCCATTTACAGTCAGTCTCCATTGGAGTTGGAAGTTGGCAAACATGTACTAGGCTGTCTTCCCAAGAAGCCACAGCAGCCAGATAAATTGGATGTTCCACCGAACTGCTATTTTATTCAGCCAGTAAGGGGAAAGCGGTGGCCTACAAAATCTCATTGGTCGCTGCTGCTGCCGACATTTTTTTAAAAAGGTACGCTCAGTTGTTTCATGGAGAACATGAAGGTAGCTACTTACAATTCAGGCAGGTAGGTTCAGTTCTTGGAGGTTGGGGAATGCTTATGGGCAAGGCCTTATGTCTGATCATATTGGCTGCTTCCAACTGTACCTACCGCAAGCAGACGATCAGTGGATACAATGCTGCGAGCTGGGAAAAAAGCCTAGAATAATCCACGGCAGGCAGGCAAGCAAAATGTAAATAACGGGATTGGTTAGCTGCGCTAAAATTCTTGCTTGTACCTGAAAAAGGTTTCACCTGCAACGCGGCCTTCTACTGGTTTTTGCGACGTGACATTCACTGACAAGGCACAGGCCTGGTAGGTTTCTGCGAGCACCCACAATACAGCGTTGCAGTCTTCAAATCTGTGCAGAACTCTTTTTTTTACCTAAAATTAGCAAGATTCGCTTAAAACTCTTGTGGTGTATTATAGCCTTCTCCTGAGATGACATTCATAGCGATACTAAGAATAATAAAGATAAAAAGCATCATAGGCTGAAGAAATTATACGCAGGGTACGTCATTTTTTAGCCTTCCATAACTATATAGCTATATATGCATACATCCATATATTTAGCTAGATATCCATAAAAATCTATATCGATATATATGTATTTCTATATATTTATATAGATATTTATCTATACACAGGGACAGATAGATAGATAGATAGATAGATAGATAGATAGATAGACAGAGACTGTATGCAATAAGCCTGGATGTCTGACAGTTAAAGCTGCATCGTGATGTCATTAAGGCTCTATTATGACACGTACAGCTTGGAACCATATATATTATAGCACGGCTGCCATTTACAGTCAGTCTCCATTGGAGTTGGAAGTTGGCAAACATGTACTAGGCTGTCTTCCCAAGAAGCCACAGCAGCCAGATAAATTGGATGTTCCACCGAACTGCTATTTTATTCAGCCAGTAAGGGGAAAGCGGTGGCCTACAAAATCTCATTGGTCGCTGCTGCTGCCGACATTTTTTTAAAAAGGTACGCTCAGTTGTTTCATGGAGAACATGAAGGTAGCTACTTACAATTCAGGCAGGTAGGTTCAGTTCTTGGAGGTTGGGGAATGCTTATGGGCAAGGCCTTATGTCTGATCATATTGGCTGCTTCCAACTGTACCTACCGCAAGCAGACGATCAGTGGATACAATGCTGCGAGCTGGGAAAAAAGCCTAGAATAATCCACGGCAGGCAGGCAAGCAAAATGTAAATAACGGGATTGGTTAGCTGCGCTAAAATTCTTGCTTGTACCTGAAAAAGGTTTCACCTGCAACGCGGCCTTCTACTGGTTTTTGCGACGTGACATTCACTGACAAGGCACAGGCCTGGTAGGTTTCTGCGAGCACCCACAATACAGCGTTGCAGTCTTCAAATCTGTGCAGAACTCTTTTTTTTACCTAAAATTAGCAAGATTCGCTTAAAACTCTTGTGGTGTATTATAGCCTTCTCCTGAGATGACATTCATAGCGATACTAAGAATAATAAAGATAAAAAGCATCATAGGCTGAAGAAATTATACGCAGGGTACGTCATTTTTTAGCCTTCCATAACTATATAGCTATATATGCATACATCCATATATTTAGCTAGATATCCATAAAAATCTATATCGATATATATGTATTTCTATATATTTATATAGATATTTATCTATACACAGGGACAGATAGATAGATAGATAGATAGATAGATAGATAGATAGATAGATAGATAGACAGAGACTGTATGCAATAAGCCTGGATGTCTGACAGTTAAAGCTGCATCGTGATGTCATTAAGGCTCTATTATGACACGTACAGCTTGGAACCATATATATTATAGCACGGCTGCCATTTACAGTCAGTCTCCATTGGAGTTGGAAGTTGGCAAACATGTACTAGGCTGTCTTCCAAGAAGCCACAGCAGCCAGATAAATTGGATGTTCCACCGAACTGCTATTTTATTCAGCCAGTAAGGGGAAAGCGGTGGCCTACAAAATCTCATTGGTCGCTGCTGCTGCCGACATTTTTTTAAAAAGGTACGCTCAGTTGTTTCATGGAGAACATGAAGGTAGCTACTTACAATTCAGGCAGGTAGGTTCAGTTCTTGGAGGTTGGGGAATGCTTATGGGCAAGGCCTTATGTCTGATCATATTGGCTGCTTCCAACTGTACCTACCGCAAGCAGACGATCAGTGGATACAATGCTGCGAGCTGGGAAAAAAGCCTAGAATAATCCACGGCAGGCAGGCAAGCAAAATGTAAATAACGGGATTGGTTAGCTGCGCTAAAATTCTTGCTTGTACCTGAAAAAGGTTTCACCTGCAACGCGGCCTTCTACTGGTTTTTGCGACGTGACATTCACTGACAAGGCACAGGCCTGGTAGGTTTCTGCGAGCACCCACAATACAGCGTTGCAGTCTTCAAATCTGTGCAGAACTCTTTTTTTTACCTAAAATTAGCAAGATTCGCTTAAAACTCTTGTGGTGTATTATAGCCTTCTCCTGAGATGACATTCATAGCGATACTAAGAATAATAAAGATAAAAAGCATCATAGGCTGAAGAAATTATACGCAGGGTACGTCATTTTTTAGCCTTCCATAACTATATAGCTATATATGCATACATCCATATATTTAGCTAGATATCCATAAAAATCTATATCGATATATATGTATTTCTATATATTTATATAGATATTTATCTATACACAGGGACAGATAGATAGATAGATAGATAGATAGATAGATAGATAGATAGATAGACAGAGACTGTATGCAATAAGCCTGGATGTCTGACAGTTAAAGCTGCATCGTGATGTCATTAAGGCTCTATTATGACACGTACAGCTTGGAACCATATATATTATAGCACGGCTGCCATTTACAGTCAGTCTCCATTGGAGTTGGAAGTTGGCAAACATGTACTAGGCTGTCTTCCCAAGAAGCCACAGCAGCCAGATAAATTGGATGTTCCACCGAACTGCTATTTTATTCAGCCAGTAAGGGGAAAGCGGTGGCCTACAAAATCTCATTGGTCGCTGCTGCTGCCGACATTTTTTTAAAAAGGTACGCTCAGTTGTTTCATGGAGAACATGAAGGTAGCTACTTACAATTCAGGCAGGTAGGTTCAGTTCTTGGAGGTTGGGGAATGCTTATGGGCAAGGCCTTATGTCTGATCATATTGGCTGCTTCCAACTGTACCTACCGCAAGCAGACGATCAGTGGATACAATGCTGCGAGCTGGGAAAAAAGCCTAGAATAATCCACGGCAGGCAGGCAAGCAAAATGTAAATAAA
>NW_027101935.1:0-21955 GCF_035609145.1 Eleutherodactylus coqui | reverse complement strand
TACTTACTTACTTTTGGATTGTCAAAATCATTCAGTTGCAAGCTTTCCGTATGAACCGCAGTGATGACTTCTCTATCCTTGTAATGACCGAACTGATGGCTGGAGGACTTGTGTTCTGTTAGATTGCTTCTATAAGATACAGTAAGTAATAAAATAGATACAATGTAGGTAGAAGAGGAGAGCGGCTCATGACATGGGCCTTGTTATTCAGCACAGCTCCTGGCAGCTCAGCAGAGCCTCAGCACAGGAGAGGCACGGCAGTCAGGATGATGCTGCTTATATACATTGCTGGCTGATAATTTAGTCTTGGAGGCAGCTGTATAATAGTAAGATGTTATAACAAAAGAACAAAGTAATAAAATAACCTGTCTAATATTGTCACTGAACTCTATCCATTTGCAGGTGATGTGGGTTACAAATTCATTACAAACTTTTGTCTTAAATATTAGGTCTGCAAAAAAAAATTTAGAGCTGTTTGGGTTATTCCACGTAATGTTTATATTTTTCAAATCCGAAAATGACCTCCGTTTTGTGATAGAACATCACGTTTCCTGACAATTCAGTTATCTATGTTAACCCTTTCCAATCCAATGTCGGGCCTGCCCCAACATCATAATTTCCCTCCACAGCTCCGATGTGGCAGGCCCGACACTGCAGTGCAGGAGTGCATCTGCACCCGATCATCAGACACATCGGGTGCAGATACACGTCTGCACTGGTCCTCATCGAGGGCCCCCGAGGTCCTTCTCCTTACACATTACATAGTGCTCAATTAGCGCTGACCCCCCAGCAGTCACATGAACGCCGAGCCGGGAGCCTGCACTGTGGGGGGGCCTGCTTACCTGTCCGGTGTCTTCCACATTCTCCCTTCTGTCTCCCGGCTCGGCGATCATGTGACCGCTGGGTGCCACCTGACTCCAGCGGTCACATGATCGCCGAGTCGGGAGGAAGAGGGAGAATGCAGAAGACGCTGGACAGGTAAGCAGGCCCCCCCCCCCCCCCCCCCCACGGTGCAGTGAGCATCTGCACCCTCCTGAACTCTTTCAGTTCAGGAGGGTGCAGGGAAATGTATTTTTTCCCATCCATTCTCACCAACTCCAATTTATTTGGAGCTGGGGAGAATGAATGAGAAAAAATAATTAGATTGGAAAGGGTTAAATAATACAATACCTCAAAATAAATCAAAATAGACTTACTACAAATTTCACATGAAAATAATTTTTTAACTGAAATGAGCTCACTAAAACACACTAAGATCGTTTCTTCTTACCTGTAAGGCTTCTCTTGTACATTTACGCTTGTGAGTAGCATCTGGAATGTTTCTCTGAAACATCCAACAGTAGTCTACCATTATTGTAATGCTCCACTTTCCCTGGTATCTACTTTCCATCTCTTTAATGTCCAGGTGGAATCATTAACCTTGTTCTTCACTTACAGCTCCCAAATTTTCAGGAAAGTAGTCAAAGTGGGATTGAAGAAAACGCACCTTAAAGCTCATCAGGCGACCTAAAGCTTGAAATTCTTTCAGCAGTCACCAGACAATCTTTTTATAGTCAGGATCTTTCTTATTGCCTAAAAATTTCTCTACGACCTCTTTAAATGCAATACACTCTTCTTTTTGAGAATCTGTCATGGTATTGGCAAACTCTTGATCAGCTATAAGCCTTCTAATGTCGGGTCCAACGAACACACCTTCCTTCAATTTTGCCTTTGAGAGGCCTGGAAACTTGGTGACCAAATATTTGAAGCATTCACCATCTTTTGGAAGTGACTTCACAAGTTGCTTCATCAATCCCAATTTTATATGGGGAGGTGGTAGAAGAACCTTATGTAGAGGTGCCAAAGTTTCTCAGAGGACACTGTGAGCACCCTCGGCTGCCAATTCTTCTTGGTTAAGTGATTTTATTTGTCTCAACTGCCCCATAGACACAGAAAACAAGGGATTTTGGTATATCCATCTTGTTGCCCGAGCAGCATGCACAAGATCTTTAAATCTTCACACACTTGCCAACCGTGGTCTTCATATTTAAGTTTACAAAGAACCAATTCCAAATTCTGGTAGGTTTCCATCAAGTGTATGGAATGACCTACAGAATGACCTACAGGGATGGAAGAATCAATGAAAAGATGCCATTTAGAGATGAGCGAGCACCAAAATGCTCGGGTGCTCGTTGCTTGAGTCGAACTTTCCATGATGCTCAAGAGCTCGTTTTGAGTAACAAACCCCATTGAAGTCAATGGGCGACTCGAGCATTTTTCCATGGGACCGATGCTCCGCATAGGTCACGGCTTGTGAAATACCAGAAAACATCCGAAAGTTATGGAAACACCACAGAAACGGGTAAGGAAGGGCAGTGGCAGCATGCGTGGCTGCATCTCAGGCTCCCAGGTCCCACTATTAAGCCAAAATGGGGCAAGAGTCTAACCCACTCCACCCCTAACAATTTTTACTTTGGACAAACCCTCATTAGCAAGGCACACCTTAGCTAAGCACCACACTACCTGCAACCAAAGACAATCACTGCCTGCGGGTGACACCGCTGCCTTTTCTCCTGGGCTACATGCTGGCATTGCTGTCCACCCCCCCTCCCCCCGCACGATCCTGCGTCCACAGCACACACAAAAGTGTCCCTGCACAGCGTTCAGCAGCCCTCATGCCACACGCTTGCTTCATAGCCAGACCACCCTCATGTCTATTTATAAGCACGTACTGGATGAGGAGGAACCGGAGGCACACACTGCAGAGGGTTGGCAGGGCCAGGCAGCGGCACTCTTTGAAAGTGTGGGTGATAGCCCACAATGCGGTTGAGAATTGATGATAAATTGAAGTTCGACCATCATTTCCAATCCCGTGCCACCTCTGTCGCAAAATTGTCAGGAGCCGCAAACGTGGGCATAAAGGGGACTCAGGTGCCAGCACTTCCACACATCTCTACAATGCAGCAATACACTGTGTGGGAAGCACGCAAGTGGCCCAGGGCAGGCTTGGTCCCAGCCTCCATCTTGTGTGACCCAAGGTACCGCGGGTTGCATTGCAATGGGAAAGCCATGTGTCCCCACACAATTCATTCTGTGTAGGTGTTAGGTAGCTCAACACCGCAATGGAAAGTCTTTGAGTTCCTTGGGCTTGCCTATGCTGTTGGTGCACAAAGATGGTATTGCACAAGGAGAAATCAGAGCGCCCAAACATGGCAGAGTTTCACCCGCCAAGGACCTCGGCCAAGATTTCTACATTAGTCAGTCAGTGTATTTGTGTCAGACAGGTAAAACACCGCTATGGGAAGTCTTTGTGCACTCACAGCATAGGCAAGCCAAAGGAACCCAAGAAAGTATTAAACATGAAGCAATTACAGTTCCCAAACTTGGCAGATTTTCACCCTGCTAAGATCCTCGGCCTACATTTCTGCCCAAGTTAGTCAGTGTGTTTGTGTCAGACAGCTAAAACACCGCAATGGGAAGTCTTTGTGCACCCACAGAATAGGGGAGCCCCAGAAACATAAAGATGGTATTATGCATAAAGAAATCACAGCGCCCGAACATGGCAAAGTTTCACCCCGCCAAGGACCTCGGCCCCAACACTTTGCAATCGCGGGCATAAAGCGGACTTCAATGCTAGTACAGCTGTGAACGTCTCATTTAATTATTTGCGGTTGCTTTCACCGCTCCAAAGACTGGATGAACCAGAAACAAGTTCCACAGGCCCAACCTGGCGCAGTTGCATTTCCCCCAGGACATAGGCCTCTGCCCACACCCTCAGCAATCACGGGCATTGAGCGGACTCCGATGCTAGTACAGCTGTGAACGTCTCATTAATGCAGTAACTCTCCTCTTGTTTGGCCCAAACCAGTGCTGCAGATAACTGTGGTAACACGAGAGAAAATACATGTTGCCCAGTGCTAATCCCATGACCCCAAGCTGGAGGAGGAGGTGGCCTTACAAGGCCAAGAAACCATGACCAGGACCCGCTTTAGTCTGTATGGGAGGTATGTTAGCGGGCTCTGGGTGAGGCTCAGTCCCAGCCTCCACCTAGTGTGACCCAAGGTGCCGCGAGTGACATAGCAATGGGAAATCCAGGTGTCCACACAGTATTCATTCTGTGTTGGTGTCGGATACCTCAATCGACAACGGAAGGGGAAAAGCCATCTGCACTCTGCACCCTACCCAAGTCAGTCAGTGTATTTGTGCCAGACAGGTAAAACACTGCTATGAGAAGTCTTTGTGCACCCACAGCATAGGTGAGTCCAAGGAACCCAAAGACAGTATTAAACATGAAGAAATCACAGTGCCCAAACATGGCAGACCTTCACTGCGGCGACAACATAGACCTCTGCACAAACCCTCAGCAATCGCGGGCATACAGCGGACTCCGATGCTAGTACAGCTGTGAACGTCTCATTAATGCAGTAATGCTCCTCTTGTTTGGCCCAAACCAGTGTCTCGGATAACTGTGATAACACAGGAGAAAATACATGTTGCCCAGTGCTGATCCCATGACCCCAAACAGGAGGATGTGGCATTACAAGGTCAAGAAACCAGGACCAGGACCCACTATAGTCTGTGTGGGAAGTATGTGAGTGGGCCCAGGGTCAGGCTCAGTCCACCCCTACACCTTGTGTGACCCAGGGTGCCCTGAGTTACATAGCAATGGGAAATCCCTGTGTCCCCACACATATAGCTCAACACTGCAAGGGGAAGTTCCTTGGGTTCGCCTATGCTGTCAGTGCACAAAGATGGTATTACACAGGAAGAAACCAGAGTGCCCAACCATGGGAGAGTTTCACCCCTCCAACGACCTGGCCTCGGCCCACAATTCATGCCCTAGTCATTTAGTGTATTTGTGCCAGATAGGTAAAATATACTGCGGTGGGAAGACTTAGTGTTCCCATAGTATAGACAGACCCTTGTAACATTCCTGTAGCAAAGGTATAAACAGACCTCAGTAACATTTCTTTAGTAAAAGTATAGGCAGACCCCAGTAACATGTCTGTAGTAACAGTATAGGCAGATCCCAGTAACATTTCAGTAGCAAAGGTATAGGCGGACCCCAGCAACATTTCTGTAGCAGAAGTATGGGCAGACCCCAGTAACATTTCTGTTTGTTTGCCTATATGTCTGCTACAGAGCCCAGTATAGTAACATTTCAGTTTTAACAGTATACACAGACCCCAGTAACATTTCTGTTGCAGCAGTATAGGCATAGCCCAGTATTAGTACCATTTCAGTAGTAACAGTATAGACAGACCCCAGTAACATTTCCATTGCAGCAGTATAGGCATAGCCCAGTATTAGTAACACTTCAGTAGTAACAGTATAGACAGACCCCAGGGACATTTAATTTGCAGCAGTATAGGCAGATCCCAGTATTAGTAATATTTCAGTAGTTACAGTATAGACAGACCCCAGTTACATTTCCGTTGCAGCAGTATATGCATAGCCCAGTATTAGTAACATTTCAGTAGTAACAATATAGACAGACCCCAGTAACATTTCATTTGCAGCAGTGTAGTGGAAACCTAATATTTCTATATTTTGGACTGTAGGCCTTTGGTAGTGGACATTTGTGAATTTAACATTCTGTATAACCAAATGTCATGTTTGCCTTTTGTTCTTACATTTACGCAATATGCAATACTTCCTTTAATGAAACTTCTGTTCTCAAAACGCTGACAAGATAATATATAGTGTAAACATGTTACATTTTCCATCTGTTTTGTAAATTTAGAAGTATAACTCAGACATAGATAACCGCAGTCTGAAACAGCTACCGCAATAATTACCCAAGCAATTTTACTGGAAACGTATGCAAATAACATGGGAGGTTTGTGCAATTTATAGTTCATGATGTAACATCCAATCATATCGAAGGAACTACACGTGGGCCAAGACAACCCACTCATCTAATCCACCACCTGATGGCCAATCACAGATGACCGGAGGATGGAAGAATTGCAAGATGCTTATCCAAAAATTAAACAATACGTTGTATCTATGTAATCTTTTGACCTGCCCATATGTTAAACTCTTTAAAAGAGGCTACGGGCCCAACATTAACCCCTTCATGACATGGCCTATTTTGGGCTTAAGGACGCAGCAATTTTTGGCGGATTTTCTTCTCTGTTTATCAAAAGCCATAACTTTTTTATTTTTCCGTCGACGCGGCCGTATGAGGGCTTGTTTTTTGCGTGGCGAACTGTAGTTTTTATCGATGCCAATTTTGGGTGCATAGACTATATTGTTAAACCTTTTTTTTTTTTTCTTTATGATAGCAGAGAGAGAAAACGCATCAATTCTGCCATAGATTTTTTAATTTTTTTTTTACAGCGTTAATCCTGCAGCATAAATGAGACTTTCCATTTTTTCTGCAGACCGGTACGGTTACAACGATACCAAAATTCTAACATTTTTTTTGGTTTTCCCACTTTTCTGCAATAAAAACCCTTTAATTTGGAAATCTTTTTTCTATTCTAAATCGCTGCATTCAAAGTCCTGTAACTTTTTTATTTTTTGATGTACAGAGCTCTATGAGGGCTTATTTTTTGCGAGACGAGCTGTAGATTTTATTGGTACCATGTTGGAGTACATACGGCTTTTTTGATCACTTTTATTGCGTTTTTAGTGAGGCAAAATGCTAATTTTTAGCATTTTGCCTCAGTTTTTTAGCGTTTTTTTCTGTGCACAGTCAAAAGCATGTGCAACTTATTGTACGCGTTGTTACGGATGCGACAATAACAAATATGTGGGGTTTTATTTTTTTTTTACCTTTTTTATGCTAATCTGAGAAAAAGCATAAAAAATGTTTTTTTTACTCTTTTTTTTACATTTTTTTAATTCATTTTTTTAATCTTTCTTTTTTTTACACTGTTTGTGTCCCTCTGAGGGACTTTAACCACTGCCCTGATGATCGCTGTCATAAGGCATGGCAGAGCTACTGCTCTGCCATGCCTTATCGCTCATACAGCGATCTTAGGCATAGGCAATACAGGACACCAGTGTCTGGCATCCTGTTGCCATGGTGACAGGCCAGGCTCTCGCGATGACATCGCGATTTCCGGCCGGAGACACAGAGGGAGCCGCGCTCCCTCTGTGAACTCTTTCCCTGCCGCGATCTACTTAGATCGCGGCAGGGAAGGGGTTAACAGCGGGGGCGCGCATCTCCGATGTCCCCCCGCTGTTGCAGCGGGACGCCGGCTGTGACTGACAGCCGGCTCCCGCTGCGGGATAGCGCTGGATCTTATGTGATCCCGCGCTATCTCCAGGACATAAGTTTACGTCCTGTTGCGGGAAGTACCAGGCTGCCAGGACGTAAACTTATGCCCTGCAGCGGGAAGGGGTTAAAGTAGAATTGAGGAAGCTATACATGCTGAACCTGTGTCAGTGTGAAAACTTCTTATGCGCATATAATCAATTCAGAATTAATATGGAAGGGTGTAAACATTCCAAATTGATCAAGTCAGTGGACACAAAAGGAATTCCACGACAGCTGGTGGCTCGTACGGGGAGTGATCGATAGGTTCCATAGAGCTCGGACAGAAGACACGGACATATGCGACCTTGGACTTGGCGGGCCCAATAAAATCATCAGAACACGGTAAGATAAATTAATTATCTATACCTGTGTGGCTAACTCCAGGCTCGCCTATGTGCCATGTCAAGGCCGAACGATTTGGAACTGCACGACAGGTACTTTTAAGTCTCGATCACTCGATAAGAACCTGTCATAAGATATTAAAAGGAATGTTTACATGCCTGTTGTCTTGAGAGTAATGGTCGGTTGGCGAGGTCAGTGAATTGCCCTAAGTGGGAGGATGACCCTGTACAGGTGTCCTTTGCTCAGGTCAGGTTTTGTGTCGAAAACCTTAGAGTAGGGGGACCTGTCGGGGTAGTTTGACTAAGGTGTCCCTGCTCGGGTCAGGTTTGGTGTCGAAAACCTTAGAGTCAGGGAATTGTCAAACGTCTGGACAGGCACCGCTGCTCTGGTAGAGTCTGGTAAGAGACCTAGGAGAGAGGGGACTGCCAGACAGTATCCCGAGGGGCAGTTTAGACCAAACCAGCCGTACTGGTGCTCTATTTGTGTGTGTCCACAAATTTGTTTATCGTTTGAATGTCCACGAGTAGATCCCTCCGTCAGAGGGTAGATTACTAAACTGTGTAGCGACAGAAATGCTAGAGACTCTAGGACGGGACATACTGTGTCCGGCGTCTGAGGAGACTTCTATAATCATGAATCTGGCTGTCATGATTGAAATTGAAAGGCAACAAACATTGTACCAAGGTCAATTCTTACACCCTCCAGAAAAGTGTGGACGGGGTGGAGAGTCAAGTTATCATTGATTAATCAAGCAATCTTTCTGTGTGTCCTACCTGTCCGTTATATAAAGTTAGTGTGCTTGTCTGTTGTGTAGAGCTAATCCTGCTGAGTTGTTATATAGAAATAGTCTGTTTGTCTGTTATATAGAATTAGTATCAGTCCTGCTCAACTGTAAGAAAGGATTGTCGGCAGTGAGAACGCATTGGCTGGGTTATAGCCAAGATTAATGCACCGTACACAGCGGCGCGCTGTGGGTTTGGACTTTATAGGTTAGATTGCATTATTGGATCCCTTCTAGTAAGGCAGACTACTAAACAGTGTTGCTGTTGAATTGTTAAACGTTAAAAGTATAGGCTTGTGCCCGTAAGTGAAAGTATAATTGTTTAGAGAGAGAGAAAAAAAAAAAAAAGGCTGCTAACTACATTTAAAAAGAGGAAGTATGTAATTCTGAATAGAAGTGAAGCAATTCATGTGCTGTAACAAATAACTACTGTTGGATGTTAAAACTACTAGTATGTCTTGCTATGTAATCTAATCTTTGTTATACGCCCGTCACACAAATGTAAAAAGTTATATGCCATTCACATCCTGGGGGGCCTCTTAAGAATACAAACTGTAACAAACTGCGTAGCCCACCATGCCCACAAGAAAATACATCTATGTTTGCCAAGTCCCCAATTCAATTGTAACCACATACAATGTTAGGTGGTCACCACTGTGAACATAATATTTATGCATTAGATGTTAGAATTTCCCCAAATGTCAGTAAGAGGAAGAGAAGATGGGCTGAAATGGCATCTGTATCAACACATGCCAAGGACGCCAGCGTTCGATATAACAGTTGAGTTGTATAACAGTTCAGTAAATAGAGAGAATTGCAGTACATTACCAATCAGATGGAGATGCCCGGCATCTAAGACTGCATGTGCCCGGTCGCCAGAAGTCTGGGACAAAAACTGTTGTAAAAGTAAAAATTAGCCACGTTCTCCCTTGTAATCCTGTCTCTAGGCTGTCACGAGAGCGAGAGATTTTAAAAAGAGGAAGTTACTGATGCTGCAGTCCTAAGGAAGTTAAATTTAGATAGTTTAAACTGGTTTGAATAGTTAAATTTAATAAACGTTAAAATAAAGTACAGGGAGTAAGGTGTGAAGGAGGTAAGTTGCTGCAGAGAAGCCAAGAAAATGGGAAACAAGCAGGTAACGATAAGGCCAGGTATCCACAGGAGGAACGGGGCAGATTGACCCGTAATTTGTAAAATGTAAATTGTGTGATGCATAAGACTTTATTTAGTTGTGATGTGTATCCGAGGACTGCTAACGTTGAATGAGGAAATAAGGAAGTAAGTGATTAGCCTAATTCAGAGGGGTGGAGCTAGATGATGCAAGAACACGTCTCTCATCCCTTGTATAAGGGAGGGTGGTAAGAATCATAGCTAGCCAGGAAGAAAAAGTTTTTTGTTTTTTTTCTCCTGTCTCAAACTCAGCTTTCCACGGTTCCTGACACCCACAAGACAGGCATAGGGAAATTGAATATACCCACCATGATAATATATACGAGACCCAGATACACACCCCTTGGGTCAAACAGTATCCCCCATGGTAGGTGCTGTGTGCTGATGCTTTGGAAAAACTGCCCACCGGCCACAATTTCACTGTTAATTTCCCTTGTAGAAGGCCTGGAGGCATCCAAAGACTAACCAAGTTCTGCAAGAAAGGTTGTTCTCCTGGCCAGGCCATACCTGTACATACACGCGTTGCCAAATTCCGCACCTTTCTGGGCCTTTCTGGGCCTTGTTTCATACTGCCGCCCATACGACAGTATTGACACAAAAGCACAGAGGACAACCAAGGCCACTGAGATACTACTCCATGAGGGTGGATCCAGTGACTCGAGGAGCTCCCTCATCTGTTTGTGCAGTGGCAGCAGTACAGGCAATGGCTGACAAATCTTCTAAGTTGGTATTGGACTACCCCCTGGTGGTCCACACCCCAAATGACACCCAGAACATACTTATTCAAGTGCAACCCAAGCATTTATCTCTGGCCTATTAGATCCGGCTACAATGTGCTCTTTCCACGCCTCCCCCAATATTTCTTCCCAATGTTGTAACACCTTGAACCCGGCTACTCTTCTTTAATTAGGTATTCCGGTTCAAACGGGGGAGGGGAGGCATAGGTGATCTGAGTATGGCAGATCAGCTATTTTTTAAAAAATTTTTAAGATCCTGTGGAACAAAATTCTGACAAAAACTGTTATTAGAATACACTGTTAATGCATATTTTGAGTTTTCTTTTGTAGATGGTACCAGGGTGAGGATTGATGACTCCGAACCAGATATGCAGAGGTCACACAACAAGATGTCCTAAACGCAGAAGCTCTGCCTCCGCATGTCTCAGGGCAAGAAGCGGAACCGGAGGCCCCCCACTGAGGCGTGTGGAGTGGTAGAAGGTAAGACGGCAACTCTTTACACTGACTCCTGGAATGCATTTGGCATAGCTCATGATTACGGCCCAATATTGAAGGCCAGACAGCTTGTTATCTCAGTAGGACAGCCAATTAAGAATGGTGCAGCAGTGCAGAGTCTCATGGAAACCCTACTACTACTACCTGGCAATGGAGAATTCACACCGATTTCTACAATGGAGAAGCGAGAGGTGACACCCTCGCCGACAACACAGCAAAGGCAGCGGCCGTCAAGCCGTGGAAGAAAGAAGAATAGATACTGACAGCATGAGTCAGTGATAAAAACTTTGGACTTTGATAAAAAGTTTGGACTTTGATATGTCAAGGACTTTACAGGTACAAGTCAACGAGGAAGGAAAGCAAATGGGCTAAAAGACGGGAGCGACAGAACAGGACGGCGTATGGCGAACAATCAACAGAACTTGCCTACAGAGGTCCCTGTCCCCCATGATGGCCCAACTGGTACACAGAATCAAAAGCAGCAATGACGTCGACACTGAACAAGAATGGGTGACACCTAGGTTCTCTGTAGCTGCTGCATCATTTGTCCAGTTAACATGATCTTTGTCATATGCGAGTCCGGACAGAAGTAAGATGGCCATATAACACTTGCCTTGACCACTCTACCCATTTCAGAGATTGCCAATTTGACCACATTCAGCTCACACCTGTTGGGGAGTATGAATATGTGCTTGTTGTTGTTGCTGGAGTCTTTTTCAGGTTGGAGGCCCACCCTGATACTAAGGTAAATGAGCAGATAACCACACAGAAGCTCATGAATGAGGTAATCTGCAGATACAGGGTACCGGAAGCGAATGAGGTAAACGAAGGTACACACTTCATAGGTGAAATAATGTGACATCATGTCTGGGAAGTAATTGGACAAGGGAGTGTGCCTTAGTAAAGCCCTTATGCTCCTCCACATCCTGTCAGACAGCATTGAAGATAATGAGGTTACCCCCATAGTTACTCTATCCTGATCCAACTCTGCTGTGTTCTGTAGTTATCCTGTCATGTTGGTCTACCCTTGTTTTCTGCATAGGTACGACGGCTCTTTCCAGTCTTGTCACTAGGTAGTGTAGGGTCAGGGTAGGCGGCCTGGACGTGTTCACCATCAGGACTATCTCCAGGAGGGACATTGGTGTGGGTGAAGATCAGGGAGTCCCAATCCGTGCGTACCTGTGCATACTACTAGTATTGTAACAGCACATTGGAGTGAGAAGAGAGGCTCCTGGTGATAGTTTTGACCTACACGTGTACGTTGACGTCATAAGACAGCCAAGGGGGGTACCTGATGAGTTTTTAAAAATTTTCCTGATTATTATGGTAAATAAAATGTTGACTGGATTAATTATGTTTATTACAATTAAAAGTGATTTATAAGTTATACTAGAGACGCCTTATAGGGACTAGTCGACCAATAGGACCTACCTCGACTATGACTTTTCAAAATAGAATGGCACTAGGTACGATTTTAGCCAAAAAAGGGAGTGTCTGTAAGATGATAGGGTTGACTTGTACCTACATTCCAGACAACACGTGACCCGCAGGTAAAGACGCAGTTGCCATTAAGGAGCTGACCGCACTAACTAGAAACAGCTAATCTTAGTCTGTTTCCTTAGTTAGGTACATACCTAACAGCAGAATATGAAAAATAAGTTTTAAAACATTGTGTATTTAGAACACTGTGATAGGTTTTCGCTAAGATTTTGCTTTATTTTATCTGCAGTGCACTCTGCTCATGTCCACTCAACATACCGGTGTTACAACGCCCATGGTCCTGTTACCTTTGCGCCTCTGGAAAAGGGAAATGGGAATAATCACCTTGTAGCTCTTTCCTTCCAGATTGATATATATGATCATGCACTTACTAACAATGGTTCAGTCATGTTGACCAGTAATTAGATAGTCCTGATTTTGCACTCTTTGTTGATGAATCGAGGTAGCATCAAGAAGGCGGGTTCTACACAAGTTATGCAGTGTTTACCTGAAATAGTAAAAGTCGCACCTCTCCTAACCTAATGCCTCGAGATCCCAGGTGATAGCCTAGACCTCCACATCTCCATGAACCCACAACCTTTAAATTAGAACCCACACCTAGGTAGCAGAGGGGCATTTGCAGCCTAGGCGACAGTTGTGAAAGACCGCCACTCTACTGAGTTTTCAAAACGTTCTACACAAGAGCTTATCCTGATAAGGAAGTTATTAATTATATTTTTCACCTTTATAGTCATCCTAATTTCTGTTTGTCGTTGCATACAGTGTATTCCGACCCTGATGACTGCCTGGTCCACCTGTCTCACTACGATGTCCAACAAAAAGCCCACTGTCAGCGCAAACGTCGTCATCATGGATCCAGAATACGATGATGTCGAACCATCCTATACCCCCATGACAGCAATAGCTCCAGTGTACAACACAATGCGAGTCTAGGGTCAGCGGTGGGGGTGGGACGGAGCAGGGCGAGTTTAGTGAAACAGATAGTTTCAAGGGGGGTCTGTAGTGGAAACCCAATATTTCTATATTTTGGACTGTGGGCCTTTGGTAGTGGACATTTGTGAATTTACCATTCTGTATAACCAAATGTCATGTTTGCCTTCTGTTCTTACATTTACGCAATATGCAATACTTCCTTTAATGAAACTTCTGTTCTCAAAACGCTGACAAGATGATATATAGTGTAAACATGCTACATTTTCCATCTGTTTTGTAAATTTAGAAGTATAACTCAGACATAGATAACCGCAGTCTGAAACAGCTACCACAATAATTACCCAAGCAATTTTACTGGAAACGTATGCAAATAACATGGGAGGTTTGTGCAATTTATAGTTTATGATGTAACATCCAATCATATCGAAGGAACTACACGTGGGCCAAGACAACCCACTCATCTAATCCACCACCTGATGGCCAATCACAGATGACCAGAGGATGGAAGAATTGCAAGACGCTTATCCAATAATTAAACAATACGTTGTATCTATGTAATCTTTTGACCTGCCCATATGTTAAACTCTTTAAAAGAAGCTACGGGCCCAACATTAAAGTAGAATTGAGGAAGCTATACATGCTGAACCTGTGTCAGTGTGAAAACTTCTTATGCGCATATAATCAATTCAAAATTAATATGGAAGGGTGTAAACATTCCAAATTGATCAAGTCAGTGGACACAAAAGGAATTCCATGACAGCAGTATAGGCAGAGCCCAGTATTAGCAACATTTCAGTAGTAAGAGTATAGACAGACCCCAGTAACATTTTAGTTGCAGAAGTATACGCAGACCCCAGAAACATTTATTTAGCAGCAGTATTGGCAGACCCCTGTAATATTTCTGCAGCTGAAGTATAGGCAGACCCCTGTAACATTAATGCAGTTACGCTCCTCTCCTTTGCCCCAAACAATTTTCACCGATAACTGTGGTAACACAAGAGAAAATATATGATGCACATTGCTGATCCCCTGACCCCAAGCGGGGGGACGAGGTGGCATTACAAGGCCAAGACACCATGACCAGGACCCGCTATAGTCTGTGTGGGAAGCATGTTAGCGGGCCCAGGGTCAGGCTCGGTTCCGCGCCTCCACCTTGAATTTTGCCTCCATGGGCAAAATCAAACCTTCAGATACGAATAAGAGCCAATGGACAAAAGTAAAGCCACAGAACAAAAGTGACAGCGAGAACAGCTATGTGGAAATGCTATTCTTTTCGGAGACAAGTGGGGCATTTGATAGCAATGAAAGGCATATTCTAGGTACTAAAAGTCTGAACTCCTCCTCATCTCAATCAGAAATATGGAAAGGCTTCATTCATATGCTTTCTGTTGACCATTTCAAAGTGTTAGCAATGCAAGTTTCTGGCTATACCATTCATCTTTGTCAGGGATTACTAAAGATGATCACAAGTAAAGGCCTCATCAATCAGTCCAAAATCAGTCCGGGAGTATGTGGATCTCAGCTGCCCTGCTTCCACCAAGGATATGTGCCTGCTGCTCCTTTGTCCCCAGCCCTGCAGGGATGCTGTGTTCTATAGTCGGCTCTATTCCTACCTCAGCTGTATACTTAAATATGTAATTATTATCATTACCAACAAGATGGAAGCCACTATTGCTCTACCGGTCGGCTGAATGCTTCAGCTAGGGATAATCGAGTACGAACCTGGTTGTATTTAGTTGGTTTTCGGAACTGTGGCCACGATTAAGAGGGACAAGACGGGACGGGGGGGGGGGGGGGACGACATTCCTATTGTGCCGGTTTAGTTGAAATTCTTGGACCTGCGCAAGACGACCACTGCAAAAGCATTTGCCAATAATTTTTTCATTGTTGGAGGAGGTGGAAGGGGAGGGTTTAGAGGAGGTGGCATTACAAGGCCAAGACACCATGACCAGGACCCGCTATGGTCTGTGCGGGAAGCTTGTTAGCGGGCCCATGGTCAGGTTCGGTTCCGCGCCTCCACCTTGAAATTTGCATCCATGGGCAAAATCAAACCTATACGAATAAAAGCAAATGGACAAAGGTAAAGCCACAGAACAAAAGTGGAAGCCACAACAGCTATGTGGAAATGCTAGTATTTTCGGGGACAAGAGGGGCATTTGATAGCAATGAAAAGGATATTCTAGGTACTAAAAGTCTGAACGCCTCCTCATCTCAATCAGAAATATGAAAAGGCTTAATTCATATGTTTTCTGTTGACCATTTCAAAGTGTTAGCAATGCAAGTTTCTGGCTATGCCACTCATCTTTGTCAGGAATTACCAAAGATGATCACAAGTAAAGGCCTCATCAATCAGTCCAAAATCAATCCGGGAGCATGTGGTCTCAGCTAGCCTGCTTCCACCAAGGATATGTGCCTGCTGCTACTCTGTCCCCAGCCCTGCAGGGATGCTGGAAGTATGGGCAGACCCCTGTAACATTTCTGTAGTAAAAGTATAGGCAGAGCCCTGTAACATTTCTGTTGCAGACGTATAGGTAAACAAACTCCAGTAACATTTCAGTAGCAAAGGTATAGGCAGACCCCAGTAACATTTCTGTACCAGAAGTAAAGTCAGACCCCTGTAAAATTTATATAGCAAGAGTATAGGCAAACCCCTAAAACATTGGTGTACCATGAGTGTAGGCGAAGGCCGGAAAAATGTATTAAATAACAATATAGGCGAGGGCCAGAAAAATTAGTGTACCAAGAGTACAAGTGTACCCCTGAAAAATTGCTCAACCAAGGGAGCAGGTGAAACCCATGAATATTTTTTAAATATACAGCTCGCTGTTACTTAATTTGTAGCAGAGCCTGGAGGCAGCCCTGTTAAAAAAAATTAGTTAATGTTAAAGTATCAATTCTTTTGAAACGTTGAAATATTGTAAAAAAAAATGGAAGCAGAGCTTTTTGGGCCGCAGAAAAATTGTCAGTTCAGCGTGATGACATGATGTTTCAGGAGGAGGAGTAGGAGGAGAAGGACTAATATCCAAGATTGATTGACAAAGCTAATTCCCCCTTTTTTCCAGTGATAGATAATGCTTTTTTCTTCGGTTGCAGTGAAAAGAATCTTTAGGTTCCGCTGCTCTCCGCCAGTGGAGACGAGAAGTCTGGGGAAATCCAGGCTTTGTTCATCTTTATGAGTGTAAGCATGTCGGCACTGGCAGTTGACAGGCGGGTACGCTTATCCGTGATGATTCCCCCAGCTGCACTAAGCACCCTCTCTGACAAGACGCTAGCGGCAGGGCAAGCCAGCACCTCCAGGACATACAAAGCAAGTTCATGCGACGTGTCCAGCTTTGACACCCAGTAGTTGTATGGAGAAGAGGCATCACGGAGGACGGTGGTACGATCGGCTATGTACTCCCTCACCATCTTTTTACAGTGCTCCCTCCGACTCAGCCTTGACTGGGGAGTGGTGACACAGTCTTGCTGGGGAGCCATAAAGCTGGAAAAGGCCTTGGAGAGTGTTCCCATGCCTGCGCTGGACATGCTGCCTGATCTCCGCACCTACCCTGCTACTTGGCCCTCGGAACTGCGTCTTATGCCACTAGCGCTGTCAGATGTGAAGTTTAGCATCACTTTTTCCACTAGGGCCCTGTGGTATTGCATCACTCTCGTGCCCCTTTCCTTTTCGGGAATGACAGTGGAAAGGTTCTCCTTATACCGTAGGTCGAGAAGGGTGTACACCCAGTAATCCGTGTTGGCCAGAATGCGTCTAACGCGAGAGTCACGAGAAAGGCAGCCTAACATGAAGTCAGCCATGTGTGCCAGGGTACCAGTACACAACACATCGCTGTCCTCATTAGGAAGATGACTTCAGGATCCTCCTCCTCCTTTTCAGCCCATACACGCTGAACAGATGAGAGGCAAGCAGCATGGGTACCCTCTGCAGTGTGCCCAGCTGTCTCTTCCCCCTCCTCCCCCTGCTCCTCCAACTCCTCCAAAATGCGCTGAGATATAGACATGTGGGTGGTCTGGCTATCAAGCGACATACTCTAATCCCCCATCTCCTGTTCCAACCACAAAGCGTCGGCCTTTATGCTTTGCAGCGAACTTCTCAGAGGCATAGCAGCGGGATGGTAATGTTAGTGATTGCAACATCGCCGCTCACCATCTTGGTAGACTCTTCAAAGTTTCCGAGGACCCGGCAGATATCTGCCATCCAGGCCCACTCCTCGGTAAAGAATTGGGGAGGCTGACTACCACTACGCCGCATGTTGCTGAGTTGCAGTTGCTGAGCCGCCACCAGGTTACGGCCGTTGTCACGCACGACCATGCCCGGTTGGAGGTTCAGCGGCGAAAGTCAGAGGTCGGTCTGCTCTGTCAGACCCTGCAACAGTTCGGGGGCCGTATGCCTGTTGTCACCTAAGCTGATTAGTTTCAGCATGGCCTGCTGACGCTTGTCCACCATTGTGCTGCTGCGCCGCGCCATACCGACTGGCAATGTGCTGCTCACACTTCTTGATTGAGAGGTAGAGGTTGCGTAGGAGGGGGTGAGGGTTTAGAGGAGGTGGCATAGACCTCCGCAGATACCAGCACCAAGGTAGGACCCGCTATTCTGGTGTGGGTAGGACGTGAGTGGTTCCAGGCTCTGACTCGGTCCCAGCCTCCAGCAAATTCACCCAATGTGCCGTCAGGGAGATATAGTGGCCCTGCCCGTCAGTAGTTGTCCATGTGTCCGTGGTTAAGTTGACTTCCCAGTAACTGCATTGGTGAGGGCACAATTAATGTTGCAGGAGATGTGCTGGTGTAGGGCTTGGACGGCACACCGGGAAAAATAGTGGTGACTGGGGACCGAGTAGCGCGGGACCACCGCCGCCATCATGTTTTTGAAAGCCTCTGTTTCCACAAGCCTGTACGGCAGCATCTCCAGGCTGATTAGATGCAGTGGTGTGACCCGGAGGTGGTGAACAGCCTTCGTCCCACCCAGTGGGGTGCTTGGCCATCATATGCCTGCGCATGCTGGTGGTGGTGAGGCTGGTAGTGGTGGCTCCCCGGCTGATCTTGGTGCGACACAGGTTGCACACCACTGTTCGTTGGTTGTCCGCACTCTCACTGAAAAACATCCACACCTTTGAACACTTAGTTCTCTGCATGCAGGATTGGCACGAGGGGGTGCTTTGGGAGAGAGTTGGGGGATTCTTTGCTTGGGCCCTGCCTCTACCCCTGGCCACTCCACTGTCTCTTCCAACTTGTCCTGCTGCTGCACTTACCTCC
This sequence comes from Eleutherodactylus coqui, assembly GCF_035609145.1. Classification (NCBI taxonomy): domain Eukaryota; kingdom Metazoa; phylum Chordata; class Amphibia; order Anura; family Eleutherodactylidae; genus Eleutherodactylus; species Eleutherodactylus coqui. The sequence continues at coordinate 3,498 of NW_027101935.1, read as the reverse complement.
CCCTCTGAAGCCCTGTCCTCAGTAGGCTTTGCAAACCAGGTGGGGTCAGTCACCTCATCGTCCAGCTGCTTTTCCTCCGAATCCTCTGCGTGCTCCTCCCTTGGACTTACTGCCCTTACTACTACCTCACTGACAGACAACTGTGTCTCCTCATCATCATCATCATCCTCCTCACCCACTGAAAGCTCTTGAGACAGTTGCTGGAAGTCCCGCCTCATCACCTGGACTCCGGGACCTTTCAAAGATTGGGCATCGGTCACGCCAATATCCTCAGGTGAGAGAGAAACCAGTTTTTTCTACTCATGGCAGGGACCCGATAACAGTTCCTGGAAATCTGCCTGCTCAGATGATGTAATTTTCATGGAGTGAGGAGGCTGGGAGGAAGGAGGAGAAGCAGCCAGAGGATTCAGAGTTGCAGTCCCTAAGCCGGGAGTAGTGGACTGCGTTGAAGACTGGGTGGTCGATATATTGCTGGACATATTTTCTGCCTTCCACGACAGGACCTGCTCACACTGCTCTATTTGTAATAAAGATCTACCACGCGGACCCATAAATTGTGATATGAAGCTGAAGACCCCAGAAACTTGCCTCTCTCCTAATCCTGCACCAGCAGGCTGTGATTCACCTAGACCAGGAACTCGGCTTGTGCTCACACACTCGCTTGGACGTCCGCGTCCTCAACCCTTAGCCCTATTCCTCATCATGGCGTATTAAGAATAGGGAAGGGCCCAAATAAATTACCCCACTGTACAGCACTGACAACTGTGGCTAATTCACAGCACACAGAGACTTGTAGATAGCGGAGGCTCTATGCTGTGACTTGAAAAAATTAACCCGCTGTCTTGCATTGATACCTAGGGGTAATTTACTGCTCACAGACACTTGTAGATAATAGAGGCTGTGTGGAGTGAGAGAAGACTCTAAAGCCAGTGGATAGTGCTGGTAACTGCGGCGATTTCAATCCCACCAATGGAAATGGTATTGTGAGACGCTCTGCACAGCAGCAGAGCTGAAATACTTTGCAGTGGCCCCAGTAATATTACAGTACTGTTTAGCAGTGAGACCGCTGTCTAATTCACTGCAGACAGAGAATGGTATAAATAAAGTAGTTTTCAGCAGGTTAGAAATTATTTGCGTGCACTTTCAAAATGAGAACGTTATTATACAGCACTGTAGCCCGAAAAAAATATTACGAGAGGCTGCAAACAGGCCTAGCTGTGTAATACAAAAATGGAAGCACTACTGCTCCCCGCAGGCCCCAAGTAAAATGCACACGGTAAGATGTAGCCCAATGAAGGAGCTTTTAGATTTTTGCACAGAGGATACGAACTGTTTAGTGTATATAACTTGCCCTCTAGAAGTGGCTGTGGCCCAACGCTCTGTGTCTAATTCACTGCAGACACAGAACAGTATAAATGGAGTAGTTCACAGCAGACTAGGAATTATTTCCGTGCACTTTCACGGTGAGAGCGGTATAGTACGGCACTGTAGCCTGAAAAAAGTATTACGAAAGACTCTGGCAAACAAGCCTAGCTGCGTAATACAAAAATAGAAGCACTACTACTCCCAGTAAGCCACCAGTAAAATGCACACGGTGAGATGTAGCCAAACAAAGGAGCTTTTGGTTTTTTGCACAGAGGATACAGACTGTATAGTGTATATAACTTGCCCTCTAGAAGTGGCTGTGCCCCAACGCTCTGTGTCTAATTCACTGCAGACACAGAACGTTATAAACAAAGTAGTTTGCAGCAGGCTAGGAATTATTTGAGTGCACTTTCACGGTGAGAGCGGTATTGTACGGCACTGCAGCCAGAAAAAAGTATTACTGAAAGGCTGCAAACAGGCCTAGCTGCGTAATACAAAAATGGAAGCACTACTTCTCCCAGCAGGCACCAAGTAAAATGCTCAAGGTGAGATGTAGCCCAACGAAGGAACCCTTGGTTTTTTGCATGGAGGATACGGACTGTATAGTGTATTTAACTTTCCCTCTAGAAGTGGCTGTGGCCCAACGCTCTGCTTCTAATTCACTGCAGACACAGAACGGTATAAATAAGTTTGTTCGCAGCAGGCTTGGAATTATTTGCGTGCACTTTCATGGTGAGAGCAATATTGAACTTCACTCCAGCCTGAAAAAAATATTACAAAAGGCTTCTGCAAACAGGCCTAGCTGCGTACTACAAAATGAAAGCACTATAACTCCCAGCAGGCACCAAGTAAAATGCACACGGTCAGATGTAGCCCAAGAAGGACCGTTGGGGGTTCTTGAAGACAGGACCTACGCTAACACTTTCCCTATATAAGCAGCAGCACTTTCCCTAATCTCTCCCAGTGTGTGTCTGAGGCGAGCCGTGGGCAGGACCATTTTAACTACTCGGCGGTCAATTGATCTCGCCAGCCACTCACTGCTGGGGGGTGGGATAGGGCTGGCACGTCACAGGAGGAAGTGGTAATGCCTTCCCTGCATGTCTATTGGCTAGAAAATGCGCTAAACGTGCGGGGAAGGAAATGGAATTGACTCGAGTACTGCGTGGTGTTTGAATCGAGTAACGAGCATCTCGAGTACCCTAATGCTCGAACGAGAATCAAGCTCGGACGAGTGTGCTCGCTCATCTCTAATGCCATTGTGTTGAATCATATTGGATTTTAAATTGAACCATCAAACCTTCGACATCGATGCAGAAAACCAACTTGTCTTCCCAAGCAAAGTAAGGAACAAACTCCTTTTCATGATGTCTGAACCATGAAAAAAAGACACTCCTGACAATAATAAATTCCTGCTTTTGAGCCTTGAACAGAATAACTCAGCGGCATATTTGGGAAGATTCAAGTCTCTTACCAGATCATTCATCTCCTCCTGGGGGAAAAAAAAGGTCTTGTATAATCTTTAAAGTCAGAACTTGATTCGTCATGTGGTTCAGGTAGGACTCCACCTTCCTCGGAGCTAGGTGTCTCTTCCAAGGCAGCAGGGGGCTTGGGTACTGGTATATCTGTGACATGGGGGATGGGACGAATTGCTGAGTGAAGATTGGGGTATGAAATAGAATGCTTCTATTTGGAATTATACCTTTTCACATCGCATGAACAACAGTAACAGTGATCACTATCGTTCTTTTGCTCTCACCATACCAGAGGAATCCCATGACAGAAATCTTTTTTTTTTACTCTTAAATCAATTTTGGAGGTCCTCAACTCACCATTTGCACACTTTCTAAAGGTGTCCAAACTTTATCTTGTTCTCCAAGTTTTAGTCTGAAGTATGCGAAGTACACTTTTTTCAAAAAGTCTGTAATATTCAGCTATTACTTCAACAGTGTAAATTTACCACAAATGAAACAGAAACTGTCAGGCAAATTTATACACTTCCGTGGATCCATAACGCTAACTTGGGGAAACACGTTTTAAGAATGACGAGCTAACACTAAGAGATTGTGGGGGTTACTCACTCTCTTTCCATTTTTCCACAGCAACAGCAGCAGAGAGCCAGTGTCAATGGCAGTG
>NW_027101933.1:0-35185 GCF_035609145.1 Eleutherodactylus coqui | reverse complement strand
TATATATCTATGCAGTAACATACATTAGATAGATAGATAGACTGTATATAAGCCTGCAAGTCTTGCACTTGAAGCAGCTTTATGATGTCATTAAGGCTCGATGGTGACACGCGCACCCGGAACAAGGATCACAGGTTGTTAGCGGCCATTTTTCCATCAGTCTCCACTGGAGCTAGAAGTGAGCAGACAGATACTCCTATAGACGCTGCTGGAGCCAGATCATTTGTCTCTGTGATGGACAACGTTTGAAATTCGCCCTTAAGCGGGATACGGCAGCCTACAACAGTCAAATTGATCGCTGCTTATCACTTCTTTTGTGGTAGGTACAGTTATTCCAGATAGGGGAATGGGTAGGTTAAGTTATTCCAGGGAGGGGAATGCTTATGGGCAAGGCATTATGCTTGATCGGAGGTGGATGAAGTGGCAAAAAAGGCTCGGCCTACACCATGACCATGCCAATCGTCAACCCAAAGTGAATATGAGCCACACAGGTTGGTTGAAATAGCGCAACATGAATGATGGAACCTGGATCCAAGCGTCCCAGGATGCATTGCAGCGAAAACGTTCAACAATGTTCAGCGTGACCAATGTTTCTATCTTGGAAAATGAAATTGCATGCTGTATGGAGTGTTTTTGATATATCTTGTCTCAGGATTTGCTTGCAGTCCTACCATATCCCACAAAATGCAGAAGTGCAGTCAATGCAGCTTTTTACCTAAAATGGTAAAAATTGGTCAAAGCCTCATGCGGTTTATTACCTGTCCCTGGAATAACATCAATGGCAATTATAAGAATAATGCTGATAATAATACAAATTTTGTATGTATGTTTTCAGCCCTACAAAACCATAACTATAGAAGTTTAAATTTATACGTAAAGCTAGATATTTGTAGAAATATCTATATTGATATATAGCTATCTATTTATATAGCTAGATATATATCTATGCAGTAACATACATTAGATAGATAGATAGATAGATAGACTGTATATAAGCCTGCAAGTCTTGCACTTGAAGCAGCTTTATGATGTCATTAAGGCTCGATGGTGACACGCGCACCCGGAACAAGGATCACAGGTTGTTAGCGGCCATTTTTCCATCAGTCTCCACTGGAGCTAGAAGTGAGCAGACAGATACTCCTATAGACGCTGCTGGAGCCAGATCATTTGTCTCTGTGATGGACAACGTTTGAAATTCGCCCTTAAGCGGGAGACGGCAGCCTACAACAGTCAAATTGATCGCTGCTTATCACTTCTTTTGTGGTAGGTACAGTTATTCCAGATAGGGGAATGGGTAGGTTAAGTTATTCCAGGGAGGGGAATGCTTATGGGCAAGGCATTATGCTTGATCGGAGGCGGATGAAGTGGCAAAAAAGGCTCGGCCTACACCATGACCATGCAACTCGTCAACCCAAAGTGAATATGAGCCACACAGGTTGGTTGAAATGGCGCAGCATGAATGATAGAACCTGGATCCAAGCGTCCCAGGATGCATTGCAGCGAAAACGTTCAACAATGTTCAGCGTGACCAATGTTTCTATCTTGGAAAATGAAATTGCATGCTGTATGGAGTGTTTTTGACATATCTTGTCTCAGGATTTGCTTGCAGTCCTACCATATCCCACAAAATGCAGAAGTACAGTCAATGCAGCTTTTTACCTAAAATGGTAAAAATTGGTCAAAGACTCATGCGGTTTATTACCTGCCCCTGGAATAACATCAATGGCAATTATAAGAATAATGCTGATAATAATACAAATTTTGTATGTATGTTTTCAGCCCTACAAAACCATAACTATAGAAGTTTAAATTTATACGTAAAGCTAGATATTTGTAGAAATATCTATATTGATATATAGCTATCTATTTATATAGCTAGATATATATCTATGCAGTAACATACATTAGATAGATAGATAGATAGATAGATAGACTGTATATAAGCCTGCAAGTCTTGCACTTGAAGCAGCTTTATGATGTCATTAAGGCTCGATGGTGACACGCGCACCCGGAACAAGGATCACAGGTTGTTAGCGGCCATTTTTCCATCAGTCTCCACTGGAGCTAGAAGTGAGCAGACAGATACTCCTATAGACGCTGCTGGAGCCAGATCATTTGTCTCTGTGATGGACAACGTTTGAAATTCGCCCTTAAGCGGGATACGGCAGCCTACAACAGTCAAATTGATCGCTGCTTATCACTTCTTTTGTGGTAGGTACAGTTATTCCAGATAGGGGAATGGGTAGGTTAAGTTATTCCAGGGAGGGGAATGCTTATGGGCAAGGCATTATGCTTGATCGGAGGCGGATGAAGTGGCAAAAAAGGCTCGGCCTACACCATGACCATGCCAATCGTCAACCCAAAGTGAATATGAGCCACACAGGTTGGTTGAAATAGCGCAACATGAATGATGGAACCTGGATCCAAGCGTCCCAGGATGCATTGCAGCGAAAACGTTCAACAATGTTCAGCGTGACCAATGTTTCTATCTTGGAAAATGAAATTGCATGCTGTATGGAGTGTTTTTGATATATCTTGTCTCAGGATTTGCTTGCAGTCCTACCATATCCCACAAAATGCAGAAGTGCAGTCAATGCAGCTTTTTACCTAAAATGGTAAAAATTGGTCAAAGCCTCATGCGGTTTATTACCTGCCCCTGGAATAACATCAATGGCAATTATAAGAATAATGCTGATAATAATACAAATTTTGTATGTATGTTTTCAGCCCTACAAAACCATAACTATAGAAGTTTAAATTTATACGTAAAGCTAGATATTTGTAGAAATATCTATATTGATATATAGCTATCTATTTATATAGCTAGATATATATCTATGCAGTAACATACATTAGATAGATAGATAGATAGATAGACTGTATATAAGCCTGCAAGTCTTGCACTTGAAGCAGCTTTATGATGTCATTAAGGCTCGATGGTGACACGCGCACCCGGAACAAGGATCACAGGTTGTTAGCGGCCATTTTTCCATCAGTCTCCACTGGAGCTAGAAGTGAGCAGACAGATACTCCTATAGACGCTGCTGGAGCCAGATCATTTGTCTCTGTGATGGACAACGTTTGAAATTCGCCCTTAAGCGGGATACGGCAGCCTACAACAGTCAAATTGATCGCTGCTTATCACTTCTTTTGTGGTAGGTACAGTTATTCCAGATAGGGGAATGGGTAGGTTAAGTTATTCCAGGGAGGGGAATGCTTATGGGCAAGGCATTATGCTTGATCGGAGGCGGATGAAGTGGCAAAAAAGGCTCGGCCTACACCATGACCATGCCAATCGTCAACCCAAAGTGAATATGAGCCACACAGGTTGGTTGAAATAGCGCAACATGAATGATGGAACCTGGATCCAAGCGTCCCAGGATGCATTGCAGCGAAAACGTTCAACAATGTTCAGCGTGACCAATGTTTCTATCTTGGAAAATGAAATTGCATGCTGTATGGAGTGTTTTTGATATATCTTGTCTCAGGATTTGCTTGCAGTCCTACCATATCCCACAAAATGCAGAAGTGCAGTCAATGCAGCTTTTTACCTAAAATGGTAAAAATTGGTCAAAGCCTCATGCGGTTTATTACCTGTCCCTGGAATAACATCAATGGCAATTATAAGAATAATGCTGATAATAATACAAATTTTGTATGTATGTTTTCAGCCCTACAAAACCATAACTATAGAAGTTTAAATTTATACGTAAAGCTAGATATTTGTAGAAATATCTATATTGATATATAGCTATCTATTTATATAGCTAGATATATATCTATGCAGTAACATACATTAGATAGATAGATAGACTGTATATAAGCCTGCAAGTCTTGCACTTGAAGCAGCTTTATGATGTCATTAAGGCTCGATGGTGACACGCGCACCCGGAACAAGGATCACAGGTTGTTAGCGGCCATTTTTCCATCAGTCTCCACTGGAGCTAGAAGTGAGCAGACAGATACTCCTATAGACGCTGCTGGAGCCAGATCATTTGTCTCTGTGATGGACAACGTTTGAAATTCGCCCTTAAGCGGGATACGGCAGCCTACAACAGTCAAATTGATCGCTGCTTATCACTTCTTTTGTGGTAGGTACAGTTATTCCAGATAGGGGAATGGGTAGGTTAAGTTATTCCAGGGAGGGGAATGCTTATGGGCAAGGCATTATGCTTGATCGGAGGCGGATGAAGTGGCAAAAAAGGCTCGGCCTACACCATGACCATGCCAATCGTCAACCCAAAGTGAATATGAGCCACACAGGTTGGTTGAAATAGCGCAACATGAATGATGGAACCTGGATCCAAGCGTCCCAGGATGCATTGCAGCGAAAACGTTCAACAATGTTCAGCGTGACCAATGTTTCTATCTTGGAAAATGAAATTGCATGCTGTATGGAGTGTTTTTGATATATCTTGTCTCAGGATTTGCTTGCAGTCCTACCATATCCCACAAAATGCAGAAGTGCAGTCAATGCAGCTTTTTACCTAAAATGGTAAAAATTGGTCAAAGCCTCATGCGGTTTATTACCTGTCCCTGGAATAACATCAATGGCAATTATAAGAATAATGCTGATAATAATACAAATTTTGTATGTATGTTTTCAGCCCTACAAAACCATAACTATAGAAGTTTAAATTTATACGTAAAGCTAGATATTTGTAGAAATATCTATATTGATATATAGCTATCTATTTATATAGCTAGATATATATCTATGCAGTAACATACATTAGATAGATAGATAGATAGATAGACTGTATATAAGCCTGCAAGTCTTGCACTTGAAGCAGCTTTATGATGTCATTAAGGCTCGATGGTGACACGCGCACCCGGAACAAGGATCACAGGTTGTTAGCGGCCATTTTTCCATCAGTCTCCACTGGAGCTAGAAGTGAGCAGACAGATACTCCTATAGACGCTGCTGGAGCCAGATCATTTGTCTCTGTGATGGACAACGTTTGAAATTCGCCCTTAAGCGGGAGACGGCAGCCTACAACAGTCAAATTGATCGCTGCTTATCACTTCTTTTGTGGTAGGTACAGTTATTCCAGATAGGGGAATGGGTAGGTTAAGTTATTCCAGGGAGGGGAATGCTTATGGGCAAGGCATTATGCTTGATCGGAGGCGGATGAAGTGGCAAAAAAGGCTCGGCCTACACCATGACCATGCAACTCGTCAACCCAAAGTGAATATGAGCCACACAGGTTGGTTGAAATGGCGCAGCATGAATGATAGAACCTGGATCCAAGCGTCCCAGGATGCATTGCAGCGAAAACGTTCAACAATGTTCAGCGTGACCAATGTTTCTATCTTGGAAAATGAAATTGCATGCTGTATGGAGTGTTTTTGACATATCTTGTCTCAGGATTTGCTTGCAGTCCTACCATATCCCACAAAATGCAGAAGTACAGTCAATGCAGCTTTTTACCTAAAATGGTAAAAATTGGTCAAAGACTCATGCGGTTTATTACCTGCCCCTGGAATAACATCAATGGCAATTATAAGAATAATGCTGATAATAATACAAATTTTGTATGTATGTTTTCAGCCCTACAAAACCATAACTATAGAAGTTTAAATTTATACGTAAAGCTAGATATTTGTAGAAATATCTATATTGATATATAGCTATCTATTTATATAGCTAGATATATATCTATGCAGTAACATACATTAGATAGATAGATAGATAGATAGATAGATAGATAGACTGTATATAAGCCTGCAAGTCTTGCACTTGAAGCAGCTTTATGATGTCATTAAGGCTCGATGGTGACACGCGCACCCGGAACAAGGATCACAGGTTGTTAGCGGCCATTTTTCCATCAGTCTCCACTGGAGCTAGAAGTGAGCAGACAGATACTCCTATAGACGCTGCTGGAGCCAGATCATTTGTCTCTGTGATGGACAACGTTTGAAATTCGCCCTTAAGCGGGATACGGCAGCCTACAACAGTCAAATTGATCGCTGCTTATCACTTCTTTTGTGGTAGGTACAGTTATTCCAGATAGGGGAATGGGTAGGTTAAGTTATTCCAGGGAGGGGAATGCTTATGGGCAAGGCATTATGCTTGATCGGAGGCGGATGAAGTGGCAAAAAAGGCTCGGCCTACACCATGACCATGCCAATCGTCAACCCAAAGTGAATATGAGCCACACAGGTTGGTTGAAATAGCGCAACATGAATGATGGAACCTGGATCCAAGCGTCCCAGGATGCATTGCAGCGAAAACGTTCAACAATGTTCAGCGTGACCAATGTTTCTATCTTGGAAAATGAAATTGCATGCTGTATGGAGTGTTTTTGATATATCTTGTCTCAGGATTTGCTTGCAGTCCTACCATATCCCACAAAATGCAGAAGTGCAGTCAATGCAGCTTTTTACCTAAAATGGTAAAAATTGGTCAAAGCCTCATGCGGTTTATTACCTGCCCCTGGAATAACATCAATGGCAATTATAAGAATAATGCTGATAATAATACAAATTTTGTATGTATGTTTTCAGCCCTACAAAACCATAACTATAGAAGTTTAAATTTATACGTAAAGCTAGATATTTGTAGAAATATCTATATTGATATATAGCTATCTATTTATATAGCTAGATATATATCTATGCAGTAACATACATTAGATAGATAGATAGATAGATAGACTGTATATAAGCCTGCAAGTCTTGCACTTGAAGCAGCTTTATGATGTCATTAAGGCTCGATGGTGACACGCGCACCCGGAACAAGGATCACAGGTTGTTAGCGGCCATTTTTCCATCAGTCTCCACTGGAGCTAGAAGTGAGCAGACAGATACTCCTATAGACGCTGCTGGAGCCAGATCATTTGTCTCTGTGATGGACAACGTTTGAAATTCGCCCTTAAGCGGGATACGGCAGCCTACAACAGTCAAATTGATCGCTGCTTATCACTTCTTTTGTGGTAGGTACAGTTATTCCAGATAGGGGAATGGGTAGGTTAAGTTATTCCAGGGAGGGGAATGCTTATGGGCAAGGCATTATGCTTGATCGGAGGCGGATGAAGTGGCAAAAAAGGCTCGGCCTACACCATGACCATGCCAATCGTCAACCCAAAGTGAATATGAGCCACACAGGTTGGTTGAAATAGCGCAACATGAATGATGGAACCTGGATCCAAGCGTCCCAGGATGCATTGCAGCGAAAACGTTCAACAATGTTCAGCGTGACCAATGTTTCTATCTTGGAAAATGAAATTGCATGCTGTATGGAGTGTTTTTGATATATCTTGTCTCAGGATTTGCTTGCAGTCCTACCATATCCCACAAAATGCAGAAGTGCAGTCAATGCAGCTTTTTACCTAAAATGGTAAAAATTGGTCAAAGCCTCATGCGGTTTATTACCTGTCCCTGGAATAACATCAATGGCAATTATAAGAATAATGCTGATAATAATACAAATTTTGTATGTATGTTTTCAGCCCTACAAAACCATAACTATAGAAGTTTAAATTTATACGTAAAGCTAGATATTTGTAGAAATATCTATATTGATATATAGCTATCTATTTATATAGCTAGATATATATCTATGCAGTAACATACATTAGATAGATAGATAGACTGTATATAAGCCTGCAAGTCTTGCACTTGAAGCAGCTTTATGATGTCATTAAGGCTCGATGGTGACACGCGCACCCGGAACAAGGATCACAGGTTGTTAGCGGCCATTTTTCCATCAGTCTCCACTGGAGCTAGAAGTGAGCAGACAGATACTCCTATAGACGCTGCTGGAGCCAGATCATTTGTCTCTGTGATGGACAACGTTTGAAATTCGCCCTTAAGCGGGATACGGCAGCCTACAACAGTCAAATTGATCGCTGCTTATCACTTCTTTTGTGGTAGGTACAGTTATTCCAGATAGGGGAATGGGTAGGTTAAGTTATTCCAGGGAGGGGAATGCTTATGGGCAAGGCATTATGCTTGATCGGAGGCGGATGAAGTGGCAAAAAAGGCTCGGCCTACACCATGACCATGCCAATCGTCAACCCAAAGTGAATATGAGCCACACAGGTTGGTTGAAATAGCGCAACATGAATGATGGAACCTGGATCCAAGCGTCCCAGGATGCATTGCAGCGAAAACGTTCAACAATGTTCAGCGTGACCAATGTTTCTATCTTGGAAAATGAAATTGCATGCTGTATGGAGTGTTTTTGATATATCTTGTCTCAGGATTTGCTTGCAGTCCTACCATATCCCACAAAATGCAGAAGTGCAGTCAATGCAGCTTTTTACCTAAAATGGTAAAAATTGGTCAAAGCCTCATGCGGTTTATTACCTGTCCCTGGAATAACATCAATGGCAATTATAAGAATAATGCTGATAATAATACAAATTTTGTATGTATGTTTTCAGCCCTACAAAACCATAACTATAGAAGTTTAAATTTATACGTAAAGCTAGATATTTGTAGAAATATCTATATTGATATATAGCTATCTATTTATATAGCTAGATATATATCTATGCAGTAACATACATTAGATAGATAGATAGATAGATAGACTGTATATAAGCCTGCAAGTCTTGCACTTGAAGCAGCTTTATGATGTCATTAAGGCTCGATGGTGACACGCGCACCCGGAACAAGGATCACAGGTTGTTAGCGGCCATTTTTCCATCAGTCTCCACTGGAGCTAGAAGTGAGCAGACAGATACTCCTATAGACGCTGCTGGAGCCAGATCATTTGTCTCTGTGATGGACAACGTTTGAAATTCGCCCTTAAGCGGGAGACGGCAGCCTACAACAGTCAAATTGATCGCTGCTTATCACTTCTTTTGTGGTAGGTACAGTTATTCCAGATAGGGGAATGGGTAGGTTAAGTTATTCCAGGGAGGGGAATGCTTATGGGCAAGGCATTATGCTTGATCGGAGGCGGATGAAGTGGCAAAAAAGGCTCGGCCTACACCATGACCATGCAACTCGTCAACCCAAAGTGAATATGAGCCACACAGGTTGGTTGAAATGGCGCAGCATGAATGATAGAACCTGGATCCAAGCGTCCCAGGATGCATTGCAGCGAAAACGTTCAACAATGTTCAGCGTGACCAATGTTTCTATCTTGGAAAATGAAATTGCATGCTGTATGGAGTGTTTTTGACATATCTTGTCTCAGGATTTGCTTGCAGTCCTACCATATCCCACAAAATGCAGAAGTACAGTCAATGCAGCTTTTTACCTAAAATGGTAAAAATTGGTCAAAGACTCATGCGGTTTATTACCTGCCCCTGGAATAACATCAATGGCAATTATAAGAATAATGCTGATAATAATACAAATTTTGTATGTATGTTTTCAGCCCTACAAAACCATAACTATAGAAGTTTAAATTTATACGTAAAGCTAGATATTTGTAGAAATATCTATATTGATATATAGCTATCTATTTATATAGCTAGATATATATCTATGCAGTAACATACATTAGATAGATAGATAGATAGATAGATAGACTGTATATAAGCCTGCAAGTCTTGCACTTGAAGCAGCTTTATGATGTCATTAAGGCTCGATGGTGACACGCGCACCCGGAACAAGGATCACAGGTTGTTAGCGGCCATTTTTCCATCAGTCTCCACTGGAGCTAGAAGTGAGCAGACAGATACTCCTATAGACGCTGCTGGAGCCAGATCATTTGTCTCTGTGATGGACAACGTTTGAAATTCGCCCTTAAGCGGGATACGGCAGCCTACAACAGTCAAATTGATCGCTGCTTATCACTTCTTTTGTGGTAGGTACAGTTATTCCAGATAGGGGAATGGGTAGGTTAAGTTATTCCAGGGAGGGGAATGCTTATGGGCAAGGCATTATGCTTGATCGGAGGCGGATGAAGTGGCAAAAAAGGCTCGGCCTACACCATGACCATGCCAATCGTCAACCCAAAGTGAATATGAGCCACACAGGTTGGTTGAAATAGCGCAACATGAATGATGGAACCTGGATCCAAGCGTCCCAGGATGCATTGCAGCGAAAACGTTCAACAATGTTCAGCGTGACCAATGTTTCTATCTTGGAAAATGAAATTGCATGCTGTATGGAGTGTTTTTGATATATCTTGTCTCAGGATTTGCTTGCAGTCCTACCATATCCCACAAAATGCAGAAGTGCAGTCAATGCAGCTTTTTACCTAAAATGGTAAAAATTGGTCAAAGCCTCATGCGGTTTATTACCTGCCCCTGGAATAACATCAATGGCAATTATAAGAATAATGCTGATAATAATACAAATTTTGTATGTATGTTTTCAGCCCTACAAAACCATAACTATAGAAGTTTAAATTTATACGTAAAGCTAGATATTTGTAGAAATATCTATATTGATATATAGCTATCTATTTATATAGCTAGATATATATCTATGCAGTAACATACATTAGATAGATAGATAGATAGATAGACTGTATATAAGCCTGCAAGTCTTGCACTTGAAGCAGCTTTATGATGTCATTAAGGCTCGATGGTGACACGCGCACCCGGAACAAGGATCACAGGTTGTTAGCGGCCATTTTTCCATCAGTCTCCACTGGAGCTAGAAGTGAGCAGACAGATACTCCTATAGACGCTGCTGGAGCCAGATCATTTGTCTCTGTGATGGACAACGTTTGAAATTCGCCCTTAAGCGGGATACGGCAGCCTACAACAGTCAAATTGATCGCTGCTTATCACTTCTTTTGTGGTAGGTACAGTTATTCCAGATAGGGGAATGGGTAGGTTAAGTTATTCCAGGGAGGGGAATGCTTATGGGCAAGGCATTATGCTTGATCGGAGGCGGATGAAGTGGCAAAAAAGGCTCGGCCTACACCATGACCATGCCAATCGTCAACCCAAAGTGAATATGAGCCACACAGGTTGGTTGAAATAGCGCAACATGAATGATGGAACCTGGATCCAAGCGTCCCAGGATGCATTGCAGCGAAAACGTTCAACAATGTTCAGCGTGACCAATGTTTCTATCTTGGAAAATGAAATTGCATGCTGTATGGAGTGTTTTTGATATATCTTGTCTCAGGATTTGCTTGCAGTCCTACCATATCCCACAAAATGCAGAAGTGCAGTCAATGCAGCTTTTTACCTAAAATGGTAAAAATTGGTCAAAGCCTCATGCGGTTTATTACCTGTCCCTGGAATAACATCAATGGCAATTATAAGAATAATGCTGATAATAATACAAATTTTGTATGTATGTTTTCAGCCCTACAAAACCATAACTATAGAAGTTTAAATTTATACGTAAAGCTAGATATTTGTAGAAATATCTATATTGATATATAGCTATCTATTTATATAGCTAGATATATATCTATGCAGTAACATACATTAGATAGATAGATAGACTGTATATAAGCCTGCAAGTCTTGCACTTGAAGCAGCTTTATGATGTCATTAAGGCTCGATGGTGACACGCGCACCCGGAACAAGGATCACAGGTTGTTAGCGGCCATTTTTCCATCAGTCTCCACTGGAGCTAGAAGTGAGCAGACAGATACTCCTATAGACGCTGCTGGAGCCAGATCATTTGTCTCTGTGATGGACAACGTTTGAAATTCGCCCTTAAGCGGGATACGGCAGCCTACAACAGTCAAATTGATCGCTGCTTATCACTTCTTTTGTGGTAGGTACAGTTATTCCAGATAGGGGAATGGGTAGGTTAAGTTATTCCAGGGAGGGGAATGCTTATGGGCAAGGCATTATGCTTGATCGGAGGCGGATGAAGTGGCAAAAAAGGCTCGGCCTACACCATGACCATGCCAATCGTCAACCCAAAGTGAATATGAGCCACACAGGTTGGTTGAAATAGCGCAACATGAATGATGGAACCTGGATCCAAGCGTCCCAGGATGCATTGCAGCGAAAACGTTCAACAATGTTCAGCGTGACCAATGTTTCTATCTTGGAAAATGAAATTGCATGCTGTATGGAGTGTTTTTGATATATCTTGTCTCAGGATTTGCTTGCAGTCCTACCATATCCCACAAAATGCAGAAGTGCAGTCAATGCAGCTTTTTACCTAAAATGGTAAAAATTGGTCAAAGCCTCATGCGGTTTATTACCTGTCCCTGGAATAACATCAATGGCAATTATAAGAATAATGCTGATAATAATACAAATTTTGTATGTATGTTTTCAGCCCTACAAAACCATAACTATAGAAGTTTAAATTTATACGTAAAGCTAGATATTTGTAGAAATATCTATATTGATATATAGCTATCTATTTATATAGCTAGATATATATCTATGCAGTAACATACATTAGATAGATAGATAGATAGATAGATAGATAGATAGATAGACTGTATATAAGCCTGCAAGTCTTGCACTTGAAGCAGCTTTATGATGTCATTAAGGCTCGATGGTGACACGCGCACCCGGAACAAGGATCACAGGTTGTTAGCGGCCATTTTTCCATCAGTCTCCACTGGAGCTAGAAGTGAGCAGACAGATACTCCTATAGACGCTGCTGGAGCCAGATCATTTGTCTCTGTGATGGACAACGTTTGAAATTCGCCCTTAAGCGGGAGACGGCAGCCTACAACAGTCAAATTGATCGCTGCTTATCACTTCTTTTGTGGTAGGTACAGTTATTCCAGATAGGGGAATGGGTAGGTTAAGTTATTCCAGGGAGGGGAATGCTTATGGGCAAGGCATTATGCTTGATCGGAGGCGGATGAAGTGGCAAAAAAGGCTCGGCCTACACCATGACCATGCAACTCGTCAACCCAAAGTGAATATGAGCCACACAGGTTGGTTGAAATGGCGCAGCATGAATGATAGAACCTGGATCCAAGCGTCCCAGGATGCATTGCAGCGAAAACGTTCAACAATGTTCAGCGTGACCAATGTTTCTATCTTGGAAAATGAAATTGCATGCTGTATGGAGTGTTTTTGACATATCTTGTCTCAGGATTTGCTTGCAGTCCTACCATATCCCACAAAATGCAGAAGTACAGTCAATGCAGCTTTTTACCTAAAATGGTAAAAATTGGTCAAAGACTCATGCGATTTATTACCTGCCCCTGGAATAACATCAATGGCAATTATAAGAATAATGCTGATAATAATACAAATTTTGTATGTATGTTTTCAGCCCTACAAAACCATAACTATAGAAGTTTAAATTTATACGTAAAGCTAGATATTTGTAGAAATATCTATATTGATATATAGCTATCTATTTATATAGCTAGATATATATCTATGCAGTAACATACATTAGATAGATAGATAGATAGATAGATAGATAGATAGATAGATAGATAGATAGATAGACTGTATATAAGCCTGCAAGTCTTGCACTTGAAGCAGCTTTATGATGTCATTAAGGCTCGATGGTGACACGCGCACCCGGAACAAGGATCACAGGTTGTTAGCGGCCATTTTTCCATCAGTCTCCACTGGAGCTAGAAGTGAGCAGACAGATACTCCTTTAGACGCTGCTGGAGCCAGATCATTTGTCTCTGTGATGGACAACGTTTGAAATTCGCCCTTAAGCGGGATACGGCAGCCTACAACAGTCAAATTGATCGCTGCTTATCACTTCTTTTGTGGTAGGTACAGTTATTCCAGATAGGGGAATGGGTAGGTTAAGTTATTCCAGGGAGGGGAATGCTTATGGGCAAGGCATTATGCTTGATCGGAGGCGGATGAAGTGGCAAAAAAGGCTCGGCCTACACCATGACCATGCCAATCGTCAACCCAAAGTGAATATGAGCCACACAGGTTGGTTGAAATAGCGCAACATGAATGATGGAACCTGGATCCAAGCGTCCCAGGATGCATTGCAGCGAAAACGTTCAACAATGTTCAGCGTGACCAATGTTTCTATCTTGGAAAATGAAATTGCATGCTGTATGGAGTGTTTTTGATATATCTTGTCTCAGGATTTGCTTGCAGTCCTACCATATCCCACAAAATGCAGAAGTGCAGTCAATGCAGCTTTTTACCTAAAATGGTAAAAATTGGTCAAAGCCTCATGCGGTTTATTACCTGTCCCTGGAATAACATCAATGGCAATTATAAGAATAATGCTGATAATAATACAAATTTTGTATGTATGTTTTCAGCCCTACAAAACCATAACTATAGAAGTTTAAATTTATACGTAAAGCTAGATATTTGTAGAAATATCTATATTGATATATAGCTATCTATTTATATAGCTAGATATATATCTATGCAGTAACATACATTAGATAGATAGATAGATAGATAGACTGTATATAAGCCTGCAAGTCTTGCACTTGAAGCAGCTTTATGATGTCATTAAGGCTCGATGGTGACACGCGCACCCGGAACAAGGATCACAGGTTGTTAGCGGCCATTTTTCCATCAGTCTCCACTGGAGCTAGAAGTGAGCAGACAGATACTCCTATAGACGCTGCTGGAGCCAGATCATTTGTCTCTGTGATGGACAACGTTTGAAATTCGCCCTTAAGCGGGAGACGGCAGCCTACAACAGTCAAATTGATCGCTGCTTATCACTTCTTTTGTGGTAGGTACAGTTATTCCAGATAGGGGAATGGGTAGGTTAAGTTATTCCAGGGAGGGGAATGCTTATGGGCAAGGCATTATGCTTGATCGGAGGCGGATGAAGTGGCAAAAAAGGCTCGGCCTACACCATGACCATGCAACTCGTCAACCCAAAGTGAATATGAGCCACACAGGTTGGTTGAAATGGCGCAGCATGAATGATAGAACCTGGATCCAAGCGTCCCAGGATGCATTGCAGCGAAAACGTTCAACAATGTTCAGCGTGACCAATGTTTCTATCTTGGAAAATGAAATTGCATGCTGTATGGAGTGTTTTTGACATATCTTGTCTCAGGATTTGCTTGCAGTCCTACCATATCCCACAAAATGCAGAAGTACAGTCAATGCAGCTTTTTACCTAAAATGGTAAAAATTGGTCAAAGACTCATGCGGTTTATTACCTGCCCCTGGAATAACATCAATGGCAATTATAAGAATAATGCTGATAATAATACAAATTTTGTATGTATGTTTTCAGCCCTACAAAACCATAACTATAGAAGTTTAAATTTATACGTAAAGCTAGATATTTGTAGAAATATCTATATTGATATATAGCTATCTATTTATATAGCTAGATATATATCTATGCAGTAACATACATTAGATAGATAGATAGATAGATAGATAGATAGATAGATAGACTGTATATAAGCCTGCAAGTCTTGCACTTGAAGCAGCTTTATGATGTCATTAAGGCTCGATGGTGACACGCGCACCCGGAACAAGGATCACAGGTTGTTAGCGGCCATTTTTCCATCAGTCTCCACTGGAGCTAGAAGTGAGCAGACAGATACTCCTATAGACGCTGCTGGAGCCAGATCATTTGTCTCTGTGATGGACAACGTTTGAAATTCGCCCTTAAGCGGGATACGGCAGCCTACAACAGTCAAATTGATCGCTGCTTATCACTTCTTTTGTGGTAGGTACAGTTATTCCAGATAGGGGAATGGGTAGGTTAAGTTATTCCAGGGAGGGGAATGCTTATGGGCAAGGCATTATGCTTGATCGGAGGCGGATGAAGTGGCAAAAAAGGCTCGGCCTACACCATGACCATGCCAATCGTCAACCCAAAGTGAATATGAGCCACACAGGTTGGTTGAAATAGCGCAACATGAATGATGGAACCTGGATCCAAGCGTCCCAGGATGCATTGCAGCGAAAACGTTCAACAATGTTCAGCGTGACCAATGTTTCTATCTTGGAAAATGAAATTGCATGCTGTATGGAGTGTTTTTGATATATCTTGTCTCAGGATTTGCTTGCAGTCCTACCATATCCCACAAAATGCAGAAGTGCAGTCAATGCAGCTTTTTACCTAAAATGGTAAAAATTGGTCAAAGCCTCATGCGGTTTATTACCTGCCCCTGGAATAACATCAATGGCAATTATAAGAATAATGCTGATAATAATACAAATTTTGTATGTATGTTTTCAGCCCTACAAAACCATAACTATAGAAGTTTAAATTTATACGTAAAGCTAGATATTTGTAGAAATATCTATATTGATATATAGCTATCTATTTATATAGCTAGATATATATCTATGCAGTAACATACATTAGATAGATAGATAGACTGTATATAAGCCTGCAAGTCTTGCACTTGAAGCAGCTTTATGATGTCATTAAGGCTCGATGGTGACACGCGCACCCGGAACAAGGATCACAGGTTGTTAGCGGCCATTTTTCCATCAGTCTCCACTGGAGCTAGAAGTGAGCAGACAGATACTCCTATAGACGCTGCTGGAGCCAGATCATTTGTCTCTGTGATGGACAACGTTTGAAATTCGCCCTTAAGCGGGATACGGCAGCCTACAACAGTCAAATTGATCGCTGCTTATCACTTCTTTTGTGGTAGGTACAGTTATTCCAGATAGGGGAATGGGTAGGTTAAGTTATTCCAGGGAGGGGAATGCTTATGGGCAAGGCATTATGCTTGATCGGAGGTGGATGAAGTGGCAAAAAAGGCTCGGCCTACACCATGACCATGCCAATCGTCAACCCAAAGTGAATATGAGCCACACAGGTTGGTTGAAATAGCGCAACATGAATGATGGAACCTGGATCCAAGCGTCCCAGGATGCATTGCAGCGAAAACGTTCAACAATGTTCAGCGTGACCAATGTTTCTATCTTGGAAAATGAAATTGCATGCTGTATGGAGTGTTTTTGATATATCTTGTCTCAGGATTTGCTTGCAGTCCTACCATATCCCACAAAATGCAGAAGTGCAGTCAATGCAGCTTTTTACCTAAAATGGTAAAAATTGGTCAAAGCCTCATGCGGTTTATTACCTGTCCCTGGAATAACATCAATGGCAATTATAAGAATAATGCTGATAATAATACAAATTTTGTATGTATGTTTTCAGCCCTACAAAACCATAACTATAGAAGTTTAAATTTATACGTAAAGCTAGATATTTGTAGAAATATCTATATTGATATATAGCTATCTATTTATATAGCTAGATATATATCTATGCAGTAACATACATTAGATAGATAGATAGATAGATAGACTGTATATAAGCCTGCAAGTCTTGCACTTGAAGCAGCTTTATGATGTCATTAAGGCTCGATGGTGACACGCGCACCCGGAACAAGGATCACAGGTTGTTAGCGGCCATTTTTCCATCAGTCTCCACTGGAGCTAGAAGTGAGCAGACAGATACTCCTATAGACGCTGCTGGAGCCAGATCATTTGTCTCTGTGATGGACAACGTTTGAAATTCGCCCTTAAGCGGGAGACGGCAGCCTACAACAGTCAAATTGATCGCTGCTTATCACTTCTTTTGTGGTAGGTACAGTTATTCCAGATAGGGGAATGGGTAGGTTAAGTTATTCCAGGGAGGGGAATGCTTATGGGCAAGGCATTATGCTTGATCGGAGGCGGATGAAGTGGCAAAAAAGGCTCGGCCTACACCATGACCATGCAACTCGTCAACCCAAAGTGAATATGAGCCACACAGGTTGGTTGAAATGGCGCAGCATGAATGATAGAACCTGGATCCAAGCGTCCCAGGATGCATTGCAGCGAAAACGTTCAACAATGTTCAGCGTGACCAATGTTTCTATCTTGGAAAATGAAATTGCATGCTGTATGGAGTGTTTTTGACATATCTTGTCTCAGGATTTGCTTGCAGTCCTACCATATCCCACAAAATGCAGAAGTACAGTCAATGCAGCTTTTTACCTAAAATGGTAAAAATTGGTCAAAGACTCATGCGGTTTATTACCTGCCCCTGGAATAACATCAATGGCAATTATAAGAATAATGCTGATAATAATACAAATTTTGTATGTATGTTTTCAGCCCTACAAAACCATAACTATAGAAGTTTAAATTTATACGTAAAGCTAGATATTTGTAGAAATATCTATATTGATATATAGCTATCTATTTATATAGCTAGATATATATCTATGCAGTAACATACATTAGATAGATAGATAGATAGATAGATAGACTGTATATAAGCCTGCAAGTCTTGCACTTGAAGCAGCTTTATGATGTCATTAAGGCTCGATGGTGACACGCGCACCCGGAACAAGGATCACAGGTTGTTAGCGGCCATTTTTCCATCAGTCTCCACTGGAGCTAGAAGTGAGCAGACAGATACTCCTATAGACGCTGCTGGAGCCAGATCATTTGTCTCTGTGATGGACAACGTTTGAAATTCGCCCTTAAGCGGGATACGGCAGCCTACAACAGTCAAATTGATCGCTGCTTATCACTTCTTTTGTGGTAGGTACAGTTATTCCAGATAGGGGAATGGGTAGGTTAAGTTATTCCAGGGAGGGGAATGCTTATGGGCAAGGCATTATGCTTGATCGGAGGCGGATGAAGTGGCAAAAAAGGCTCGGCCTACACCATGACCATGCCAATCGTCAACCCAAAGTGAATATGAGCCACACAGGTTGGTTGAAATAGCGCAACATGAATGATGGAACCTGGATCCAAGCGTCCCAGGATGCATTGCAGCGAAAACGTTCAACAATGTTCAGCGTGACCAATGTTTCTATCTTGGAAAATGAAATTGCATGCTGTATGGAGTGTTTTTGATATATCTTGTCTCAGGATTTGCTTGCAGTCCTACCATATCCCACAAAATGCAGAAGTGCAGTCAATGCAGCTTTTTACCTAAAATGGTAAAAATTGGTCAAAGCCTCATGCGGTTTATTACCTGCCCCTGGAATAACATCAATGGCAATTATAAGAATAATGCTGATAATAATACAAATTTTGTATGTATGTTTTCAGCCCTACAAAACCATAACTATAGAAGTTTAAATTTATACGTAAAGCTAGATATTTGTAGAAATATCTATATTGATATATAGCTATCTATTTATATAGCTAGATATATATCTATGCAGTAACATACATTAGATAGATAGATAGATAGATAGACTGTATATAAGCCTGCAAGTCTTGCACTTGAAGCAGCTTTATGATGTCATTAAGGCTCGATGGTGACACGCGCACCCGGAACAAGGATCACAGGTTGTTAGCGGCCATTTTTCCATCAGTCTCCACTGGAGCTAGAAGTGAGCAGACAGATACTCCTATAGACGCTGCTGGAGCCAGATCATTTGTCTCTGTGATGGACAACGTTTGAAATTCGCCCTTAAGCGGGATACGGCAGCCTACAACAGTCAAATTGATCGCTGCTTATCACTTCTTTTGTGGTAGGTACAGTTATTCCAGATAGGGGAATGGGTAGGTTAAGTTATTCCAGGGAGGGGAATGCTTATGGGCAAGGCATTATGCTTGATCGGAGGCGGATGAAGTGGCAAAAAAGGCTCGGCCTACACCATGACCATGCCAATCGTCAACCCAAAGTGAATATGAGCCACACAGGTTGGTTGAAATAGCGCAACATGAATGATGGAACCTGGATCCAAGCGTCCCAGGATGCATTGCAGCGAAAACGTTCAACAATGTTCAGCGTGACCAATGTTTCTATCTTGGAAAATGAAATTGCATGCTGTATGGAGTGTTTTTGATATATCTTGTCTCAGGATTTGCTTGCAGTCCTACCATATCCCACAAAATGCAGAAGTGCAGTCAATGCAGCTTTTTACCTAAAATGGTAAAAATTGGTCAAAGCCTCATGCGGTTTATTACCTGTCCCTGGAATAACATCAATGGCAATTATAAGAATAATGCTGATAATAATACAAATTTTGTATGTATGTTTTCAGCCCTACAAAACCATAACTATAGAAGTTTAAATTTATACGTAAAGCTAGATATTTGTAGAAATATCTATATTGATATATAGCTATCTATTTATATAGCTAGATATATATCTATGCAGTAACATACATTAGATAGATAGATAGACTGTATATAAGCCTGCAAGTCTTGCACTTGAAGCAGCTTTATGATGTCATTAAGGCTCGATGGTGACACGCGCACCCGGAACAAGGATCACAGGTTGTTAGCGGCCATTTTTCCATCAGTCTCCACTGGAGCTAGAAGTGAGCAGACAGATACTCCTATAGACGCTGCTGGAGCCAGATCATTTGTCTCTGTGATGGACAACGTTTGAAATTCGCCCTTAAGCGGGATACGGCAGCCTACAACAGTCAAATTGATCGCTGCTTATCACTTCTTTTGTGGTAGGTACAGTTATTCCAGATAGGGGAATGGGTAGGTTAAGTTATTCCAGGGAGGGGAATGCTTATGGGCAAGGCATTATGCTTGATCGGAGGCGGATGAAGTGGCAAAAAAGGCTCGGCCTACACCATGACCATGCCAATCGTCAACCCAAAGTGAATATGAGCCACACAGGTTGGTTGAAATAGCGCAACATGAATGATGGAACCTGGATCCAAGCGTCCCAGGATGCATTGCAGCGAAAACGTTCAACAATGTTCAGCGTGACCAATGTTTCTATCTTGGAAAATGAAATTGCATGCTGTATGGAGTGTTTTTGATATATCTTGTCTCAGGATTTGCTTGCAGTCCTACCATATCCCACAAAATGCAGAAGTGCAGTCAATGCAGCTTTTTACCTAAAATGGTAAAAATTGGTCAAAGCCTCATGCGGTTTATTACCTGTCCCTGGAATAACATCAATGGCAATTATAAGAATAATGCTGATAATAATACAAATTTTGTATGTATGTTTTCAGCCCTACAAAACCATAACTATAGAAGTTTAAATTTATACGTAAAGCTAGATATTTGTAGAAATATCTATATTGATATATAGCTATCTATTTATATAGCTAGATATATATCTATGCAGTAACATACATTAGATAGATAGATAGATAGATAGATAGACTGTATATAAGCCTGCAAGTCTTGCACTTGAAGCAGCTTTATGATGTCATTAAGGCTCGATGGTGACACGCGCACCCGGAACAAGGATCACAGGTTGTTAGCGGCCATTTTTCCATCAGTCTCCACTGGAGCTAGAAGTGAGCAGACAGATACTCCTATAGACGCTGCTGGAGCCAGATCATTTGTCTCTGTGATGGACAACGTTTGAAATTCGCCCTTAAGCGGGAGACGGCAGCCTACAACAGTCAAATTGATCGCTGCTTATCACTTCTTTTGTGGTAGGTACAGTTATTCCAGATAGGGGAATGGGTAGGTTAAGTTATTCCAGGGAGGGGAATGCTTATGGGCAAGGCATTATGCTTGATCGGAGGCGGATGAAGTGGCAAAAAAGGCTCGGCCTACACCATGACCATGCAACTCGTCAACCCAAAGTGAATATGAGCCACACAGGTTGGTTGAAATGGCGCAGCATGAATGATAGAACCTGGATCCAAGCGTCCCAGGATGCATTGCAGCGAAAACGTTCAACAATGTTCAGCGTGACCAATGTTTCTATCTTGGAAAATGAAATTGCATGCTGTATGGAGTGTTTTTGACATATCTTGTCTCAGGATTTGCTTGCAGTCCTACCATATCCCACAAAATGCAGAAGTACAGTCAATGCAGCTTTTTACCTAAAATGGTAAAAATTGGTCAAAGACTCATGCGATTTATTACCTGCCCCTGGAATAACATCAATGGCAATTATAAGAATAATGCTGATAATAATACAAATTTTGTATGTATGTTTTCAGCCCTACAAAACCATAACTATAGAAGTTTAAATTTATACGTAAAGCTAGATATTTGTAGAAATATCTATATTGATATATAGCTATCTATTTATATAGCTAGATATATATCTATGCAGTAACATACATTAGATAGATAGATAGATAGATAGATAGATAGATAGATAGATAGATAGACTGTATATAAGCCTGCAAGTCTTGCACTTGAAGCAGCTTTATGATGTCATTAAGGCTCGATGGTGACACGCGCACCCGGAACAAGGATCACAGGTTGTTAGCGGCCATTTTTCCATCAGTCTCCACTGGAGCTAGAAGTGAGCAGACAGATACTCCTTTAGACGCTGCTGGAGCCAGATCATTTGTCTCTGTGATGGACAACGTTTGAAATTCGCCCTTAAGCGGGATACGGCAGCCTACAACAGTCAAATTGATCGCTGCTTATCACTTCTTTTGTGGTAGGTACAGTTATTCCAGATAGGGGAATGGGTAGGTTAAGTTATTCCAGGGAGGGGAATGCTTATGGGCAAGGCATTATGCTTGATCGGAGGCGGATGAAGTGGCAAAAAAGGCTCGGCCTACACCATGACCATGCCAATCGTCAACCCAAAGTGAATATGAGCCACACAGGTTGGTTGAAATAGCGCAACATGAATGATGGAACCTGGATCCAAGCGTCCCAGGATGCATTGCAGCGAAAACGTTCAACAATGTTCAGCGTGACCAATGTTTCTATCTTGGAAAATGAAATTGCATGCTGTATGGAGTGTTTTTGATATATCTTGTCTCAGGATTTGCTTGCAGTCCTACCATATCCCACAAAATGCAGAAGTGCAGTCAATGCAGCTTTTTACCTAAAATGGTAAAAATTGGTCAAAGCCTCATGCGGTTTATTACCTGTCCCTGGAATAACATCAATGGCAATTATAAGAATAATGCTGATAATAATACAAATTTTGTATGTATGTTTTCAGCCCTACAAAACCATAACTATAGAAGTTTAAATTTATACGTAAAGCTAGATATTTGTAGAAATATCTATATTGATATATAGCTATCTATTTATATAGCTAGATATATATCTATGCAGTAACATACATTAGATAGATAGATAGATAGATAGACTGTATATAAGCCTGCAAGTCTTGCACTTGAAGCAGCTTTATGATGTCATTAAGGCTCGATGGTGACACGCGCACCCGGAACAAGGATCACAGGTTGTTAGCGGCCATTTTTCCATCAGTCTCCACTGGAGCTAGAAGTGAGCAGACAGATACTCCTATAGACGCTGCTGGAGCCAGATCATTTGTCTCTGTGATGGACAACGTTTGAAATTCGCCCTTAAGCGGGAGACGGCAGCCTACAACAGTCAAATTGATCGCTGCTTATCACTTCTTTTGTGGTAGGTACAGTTATTCCAGATAGGGGAATGGGTAGGTTAAGTTATTCCAGGGAGGGGAATGCTTATGGGCAAGGCATTATGCTTGATCGGAGGCGGATGAAGTGGCAAAAAAGGCTCGGCCTACACCATGACCATGCAACTCGTCAACCCAAAGTGAATATGAGCCACACAGGTTGGTTGAAATGGCGCAGCATGAATGATAGAACCTGGATCCAAGCGTCCCAGGATGCATTGCAGCGAAAACGTTCAACAATGTTCAGCGTGACCAATGTTTCTATCTTGGAAAATGAAATTGCATGCTGTATGGAGTGTTTTTGACATATCTTGTCTCAGGATTTGCTTGCAGTCCTACCATATCCCACAAAATGCAGAAGTACAGTCAATGCAGCTTTTTACCTAAAATGGTAAAAATTGGTCAAAGACTCATGCGGTTTATTACCTGCCCCTGGAATAACATCAATGGCAATTATAAGAATAATGCTGATAATAATACAAATTTTGTATGTATGTTTTCAGCCCTACAAAACCATAACTATAGAAGTTTAAATTTATACGTAAAGCTAGATATTTGTAGAAATATCTATATTGATATATAGCTATCTATTTATATAGCTAGATATATATCTATGCAGTAACATACATTAGATAGATAGATAGATAGATAGATAGATAGATAGATAGACTGTATATAAGCCTGCAAGTCTTGCACTTGAAGCAGCTTTATGATGTCATTAAGGCTCGATGGTGACACGCGCACCCGGAACAAGGATCACAGGTTGTTAGCGGCCATTTTTCCATCAGTCTCCACTGGAGCTAGAAGTGAGCAGACAGATACTCCTATAGACGCTGCTGGAGCCAGATCATTTGTCTCTGTGATGGACAACGTTTGAAATTCGCCCTTAAGCGGGATACGGCAGCCTACAACAGTCAAATTGATCGCTGCTTATCACTTCTTTTGTGGTAGGTACAGTTATTCCAGATAGGGGAATGGGTAGGTTAAGTTATTCCAGGGAGGGGAATGCTTATGGGCAAGGCATTATGCTTGATCGGAGGCGGATGAAGTGGCAAAAAAGGCTCGGCCTACACCATGACCATGCCAATCGTCAACCCAAAGTGAATATGAGCCACACAGGTTGGTTGAAATAGCGCAACATGAATGATGGAACCTGGATCCAAGCGTCCCAGGATGCATTGCAGCGAAAACGTTCAACAATGTTCAGCGTGACCAATGTTTCTATCTTGGAAAATGAAATTGCATGCTGTATGGAGTGTTTTTGATATATCTTGTCTCAGGATTTGCTTGCAGTCCTACCATATCCCACAAAATGCAGAAGTGCAGTCAATGCAGCTTTTTACCTAAAATGGTAAAAATTGGTCAAAGCCTCATGCGGTTTATTACCTGCCCCTGGAATAACATCAATGGCAATTATAAGAATAATGCTGATAATAATACAAATTTTGTATGTATGTTTTCAGCCCTACAAAACCATAACTATAGAAGTTTAAATTTATACGTAAAGCTAGATATTTGTAGAAATATCTATATTGATATATAGCTATCTATTTATATAGCTAGATATATATCTATGCAGTAACATACATTAGATAGATAGATAGATAGATAGACTGTATATAAGCCTGCAAGTCTTGCACTTGAAGCAGCTTTATGATGTCATTAAGGCTCGATGGTGACACGCGCACCCGGAACAAGGATCACAGGTTGTTAGCGGCCATTTTTCCATCAGTCTCCACTGGAGCTAGAAGTGAGCAGACAGATACTCCTATAGACGCTGCTGGAGCCAGATCATTTGTCTCTGTGATGGACAACGTTTGAAATTCGCCCTTAAGCGGGATACGGCAGCCTACAACAGTCAAATTGATCGCTGCTTATCACTTCTTTTGTGGTAGGTACAGTTATTCCAGATAGGGGAATGGGTAGGTTAAGTTATTCCAGGGAGGGGAATGCTTATGGGCAAGGCATTATGCTTGATCGGAGGCGGATGAAGTGGCAAAAAAGGCTCGGCCTACACCATGACCATGCCAATCGTCAACCCAAAGTGAATATGAGCCACACAGGTTGGTTGAAATAGCGCAACATGAATGATGGAACCTGGATCCAAGCGTCCCAGGATGCATTGCAGCGAAAACGTTCAACAATGTTCAGCGTGACCAATGTTTCTATCTTGGAAAATGAAATTGCATGCTGTATGGAGTGTTTTTGATATATCTTGTCTCAGGATTTGCTTGCAGTCCTACCATATCCCACAAAATGCAGAAGTGCAGTCAATGCAGCTTTTTACCTAAAATGGTAAAAATTGGTCAAAGCCTCATGCGGTTTATTACCTGTCCCTGGAATAACATCAATGGCAATTATAAGAATAATGCTGATAATAATACAAATTTTGTATGTATGTTTTCAGCCCTACAAAACCATAACTATAGAAGTTTAAATTTATACGTAAAGCTAGATATTTGTAGAAATATCTATATTGATATATAGCTATCTATTTATATAGCTAGATATATATCTATGCAGTAACATACATTAGATAGATAGATAGATAGATAGACTGTATATAAGCCTGCAAGTCTTGCACTTGAAGCAGCTTTATGATGTCATTAAGGCTCGATGGTGACACGCGCACCCGGAACAAGGATCACAGGTTGTTAGCGGCCATTTTTCCATCAGTCTCCACTGGAGCTAGAAGTGAGCAGACAGATACTCCTATAGACGCTGCTGGAGCCAGATCATTTGTCTCTGTGATGGACAACGTTTGAAATTCGCCCTTAAGCGGGAGACGGCAGCCTACAACAGTCAAATTGATCGCTGCTTATCACTTCTTTTGTGGTAGGTACAGTTATTCCAGATAGGGGAATGGGTAGGTTAAGTTATTCCAGGGAGGGGAATGCTTATGGGCAAGGCATTATGCTTGATCGGAGGCGGATGAAGTGGCAAAAAAGGCTCGGCCTACACCATGACCATGCAACTCGTCAACCCAAAGTGAATATGAGCCACACAGGTTGGTTGAAATGGCGCAGCATGAATGATAGAACCTGGATCCAAGCGTCCCAGGATGCATTGCAGCGAAAACGTTCAACAATGTTCAGCGTGACCAATGTTTCTATCTTGGAAAATGAAATTGCATGCTGTATGGAGTGTTTTTGACATATCTTGTCTCAGGATTTGCTTGCAGTCCTACCATATCCCACAAAATGCAGAAGTACAGTCAATGCAGCTTTTTACCTAAAATGGTAAAAATTGGTCAAAGACTCATGCGGTTTATTACCTGCCCCTGGAATAACATCAATGGCAATTATAAGAATAATGCTGATAATAATACAAATTTTGTATGTATGTTTTCAGCCCTACAAAACCATAACTATAGAAGTTTAAATTTATACGTAAAGCTAGATATTTGTAGAAATATCTATATTGATATATAGCTATCTATTTATATAGCTAGATATATATCTATGCAGTAACATACATTAGATAGATAGATAGATAGATAGATAGATAGATAGATAGATAGACTGTATATAAGCCTGCAAGTCTTGCACTTGAAGCAGCTTTATGATGTCATTAAGGCTCGATGGTGACACGCGCACCCGGAACAAGGATCACAGGTTGTTAGCGGCCATTTTTCCATCAGTCTCCACTGGAGCTAGAAGTGAGCAGACAGATACTCCTATAGACGCTGCTGGAGCCAGATCATTTGTCTCTGTGATGGACAACGTTTGAAATTCGCCCTTAAGCGGGATACGGCAGCCTACAACAGTCAAATTGATCGCTGCTTATCACTTCTTTTGTGGTAGGTACAGTTATTCCAGATAGGGGAATGGGTAGGTTAAGTTATTCCAGGGAGGGGAATGCTTATGGGCAAGGCATTATGCTTGATCGGAGGCGGATGAAGTGGCAAAAAAGGCTCGGCCTACACCATGACCATGCCAATCGTCAACCCAAAGTGAATATGAGCCACACAGGTTGGTTGAAATAGCGCAACATGAATGATGGAACCTGGATCCAAGCGTCCCAGGATGCATTGCAGCGAAAACGTTCAACAATGTTCAGCGTGACCAATGTTTCTATCTTGGAAAATGAAATTGCATGCTGTATGGAGTGTTTTTGATATATCTTGTCTCAGGATTTGCTTGCAGTCCTACCATATCCCACAAAATGCAGAAGTGCAGTCAATGCAGCTTTTTACCTAAAATGGTAAAAATTGGTCAAAGCCTCATGCGGTTTATTACCTGCCCCTGGAATAACATCAATGGCAATTATAAGAATAATGCTGATAATAATACAAATTTTGTATGTATGTTTTCAGCCCTACAAAACCATAACTATAGAAGTTTAAATTTATACGTAAAGCTAGATATTTGTAGAAATATCTATATTGATATATAGCTATCTATTTATATAGCTAGATATATATCTATGCAGTAACATACATTAGATAGATAGATAGATAGATAGACTGTATATAAGCCTGCAAGTCTTGCACTTGAAGCAGCTTTATGATGTCATTAAGGCTCGATGGTGACACGCGCACCCGGAACAAGGATCACAGGTTGTTAGCGGCCATTTTTCCATCAGTCTCCACTGGAGCTAGAAGTGAGCAGACAGATACTCCTATAGACGCTGCTGGAGCCAGATCATTTGTCTCTGTGATGGACAACGTTTGAAATTCGCCCTTAAGCGGGATACGGCAGCCTACAACAGTCAAATTGATCGCTGCTTATCACTTCTTTTGTGGTAGGTACAGTTATTCCAGATAGGGGAATGGGTAGGTTAAGTTATTCCAGGGAGGGGAATGCTTATGGGCAAGGCATTATGCTTGATCGGAGGCGGATGAAGTGGCAAAAAAGGCTCGGCCTACACCATGACCATGCCAATCGTCAACCCAAAGTGAATATGAGCCACACAGGTTGGTTGAAATAGCGCAACATGAATGATGGAACCTGGATCCAAGCGTCCCAGGATGCATTGCAGCGAAAACGTTCAACAATGTTCAGCGTGACCAATGTTTCTATCTTGGAAAATGAAATTGCATGCTGTATGGAGTGTTTTTGATATATCTTGTCTCAGGATTTGCTTGCAGTCCTACCATATCCCACAAAATGCAGAAGTGCAGTCAATGCAGCTTTTTACCTAAAATGGTAAAAATTGGTCAAAGCCTCATGCGGTTTATTACCTGTCCCTGGAATAACATCAATGGCAATTATAAGAATAATGCTGATAATAATACAAATTTTGTATGTATGTTTTCAGCCCTACAAAACCATAACTATAGAAGTTTAAATTTATACGTAAAGCTAGATATTTGTAGAAATATCTATATTGATATATAGCTATCTATTTATATAGCTAGATATATATCTATGCAGTAACATACATTAGATAGATAGATAGACTGTATATAAGCCTGCAAGTCTTGCACTTGAAGCAGCTTTATGATGTCATTAAGGCTCGATGGTGACACGCGCACCCGGAACAAGGATCACAGGTTGTTAGCGGCCATTTTTCCATCAGTCTCCACTGGAGCTAGAAGTGAGCAGACAGATACTCCTATAGACGCTGCTGGAGCCAGATCATTTGTCTCTGTGATGGACAACGTTTGAAATTCGCCCTTAAGCGGGATACGGCAGCCTACAACAGTCAAATTGATCGCTGCTTATCACTTCTTTTGTGGTAGGTACAGTTATTCCAGATAGGGGAATGGGTAGGTTAAGTTATTCCAGGGAGGGGAATGCTTATGGGCAAGGCATTATGCTTGATCGGAGGCGGATGAAGTGGCAAAAAAGGCTCGGCCTACACCATGACCATGCCAATCGTCAACCCAAAGTGAATATGAGCCACACAGGTTGGTTGAAATAGCGCAACATGAATGATGGAACCTGGATCCAAGCGTCCCAGGATGCATTGCAGCGAAAACGTTCAACAATGTTCAGCGTGACCAATGTTTCTATCTTGGAAAATGAAATTGCATGCTGTATGGAGTGTTTTTGATATATCTTGTCTCAGGATTTGCTTGCAGTCCTACCATATCCCACAAAATGCAGAAGTGCAGTCAATGCAGCTTTTTACCTAAAATGGTAAAAATTGGTCAAAGCCTCATGCGGTTTATTACCTGTCCCTGGAATAACATCAATGGCAATTATAAGAATAATGCTGATAATAATACAAATTTTGTATGTATGTTTTCAGCCCTACAAAACCATAACTATAGAAGTTTAAATTTATACGTAAAGCTAGATATTTGTAGAAATATCTATATTGATATATAGCTATCTATTTATATAGCTAGATATATATCTATGCAGTAACATACATTAGATAGATAGATAGATAGATAGACTGTATATAAGCCTGCAAGTCTTGCACTTGAAGCAGCTTTATGATGTCATTAAGGCTCGATGGTGACACGCGCACCCGGAACAAGGATCACAGGTTGTTAGCGGCCATTTTTCCATCAGTCTCCACTGGAGCTAGAAGTGAGCAGACAGATACTCCTATAGACGCTGCTGGAGCCAGATCATTTGTCTCTGTGATGGACAACGTTTGAAATTCGCCCTTAAGCGGGAGACGGCAGCCTACAACAGTCAAATTGATCGCTGCTTATCACTTCTTTTGTGGTAGGTACAGTTATTCCAGATAGGGGAATGGGTAGGTTAAGTTATTCCAGGGAGGGGAATGCTTATGGGCAAGGCATTATGCTTGATCGGAGGCGGATGAAGTGGCAAAAAAGGCTCGGCCTACACCATGACCATGCAACTCGTCAACCCAAAGTGAATATGAGCCACACAGGTTGGTTGAAATGGCGCAGCATGAATGATAGAACCTGGATCCAAGCGTCCCAGGATGCATTGCAGCGAAAACGTTCAACAATGTTCAGCGTGACCAATGTTTCTATCTTGGAAAATGAAATTGCATGCTGTATGGAGTGTTTTTGACATATCTTGTCTCAGGATTTGCTTGCAGTCCTACCATATCCCACAAAATGCAGAAGTACAGTCAATGCAGCTTTTTACCTAAAATGGTAAAAATTGGTCAAAGACTCATGCGGTTTATTACCTGCCCCTGGAATAACATCAATGGCAATTATAAGAATAATGCTGATAATAATACAAATTTTGTATGTATGTTTTCAGCCCTACAAAACCATAACTATAGAAGTTTAAATTTATACGTAAAGCTAGATATTTGTAGAAATATCTATATTGATATATAGCTATCTATTTATATAGCTAGATATATATCTATGCAGTAACATACATTAGATAGATAGATAGATAGATAGATAGATAGATAGACTGTATATAAGCCTGCAAGTCTTGCACTTGAAGCAGCTTTATGATGTCATTAAGGCTCGATGGTGACACGCGCACCCGGAACAAGGATCACAGGTTGTTAGCGGCCATTTTTCCATCAGTCTCCACTGGAGCTAGAAGTGAGCAGACAGATACTCCTATAGACGCTGCTGGAGCCAGATCATTTGTCTCTGTGATGGACAACGTTTGAAATTCGCCCTTAAGCGGGATACGGCAGCCTACAACAGTCAAATTGATCGCTGCTTATCACTTCTTTTGTGGTAGGTACAGTTATTCCAGATAGGGGAATGGGTAGGTTAAGTTATTCCAGGGAGGGGAATGCTTATGGGCAAGGCATTATGCTTGATCGGAGGCGGATGAAGTGGCAAAAAAGGCTCGGCCTACACCATGACCATGCCAATCGTCAACCCAAAGTGAATATGAGCCACACAGGTTGGTTGAAATAGCGCAACATGAATGATGGAACCTGGATCCAAGCGTCCCAGGATGCATTGCAGCGAAAACGTTCAACAATGTTCAGCGTGACCAATGTTTCTATCTTGGAAAATGAAATTGCATGCTGTATGGAGTGTTTTTGATATATCTTGTCTCAGGATTTGCTTGCAGTCCTACCATATCCCACAAAATGCAGAAGTGCAGTCAATGCAGCTTTTTACCTAAAATGGTAAAAATTGGTCAAAGCCTCATGCGGTTTATTACCTGCCCCTGGAATAACATCAATGGCAATTATAAGAATAATGCTGATAATAATACAAATTTTGTATGTATGTTTTCAGCCCTACAAAACCATAACTATAGAAGTTTAAATTTATACGTAAAGCTAGATATTTGTAGAAATATCTATATTGATATATAGCTATCTATTTATATAGCTAGATATATATCTATGCAGTAACATACATTAGATAGATAGATAGATAGATAGACTGTATATAAGCCTGCAAGTCTTGCACTTGAAGCAGCTTTATGATGTCATTAAGGCTCGATGGTGACACGCGCACCCGGAACAAGGATCACAGGTTGTTAGCGGCCATTTTTCCATCAGTCTCCACTGGAGCTAGAAGTGAGCAGACAGATACTCCTATAGACGCTGCTGGAGCCAGATCATTTGTCTCTGTGATGGACAACGTTTGAAATTCGCCCTTAAGCGGGATACGGCAGCCTACAACAGTCAAATTGATCGCTGCTTATCACTTCTTTTGTGGTAGGTACAGTTATTCCAGATAGGGGAATGGGTAGGTTAAGTTATTCCAGGGAGGGGAATGCTTATGGGCAAGGCATTATGCTTGATCGGAGGCGGATGAAGTGGCAAAAAAGGCTCGGCCTACACCATGACCATGCCAATCGTCAACCCAAAGTGAATATGAGCCACACAGGTTGGTTGAAATAGCGCAACATGAATGATGGAACCTGGATCCAAGCGTCCCAGGATGCATTGCAGCGAAAACGTTCAACAATGTTCAGCGTGACCAATGTTTCTATCTTGGAAAATGAAATTGCATGCTGTATGGAGTGTTTTTGATATATCTTGTCTCAGGATTTGCTTGCAGTCCTACCATATCCCACAAAATGCAGAAGTGCAGTCAATGCAGCTTTTTACCTAAAATGGTAAAAATTGGTCAAAGCCTCATGCGGTTTATTACCTGTCCCTGGAATAACATCAATGGCAATTATAAGAATAATGCTGATAATAATACAAATTTTGTATGTATGTTTTCAGCCCTACAAAACCATAACTATAGAAGTTTAAATTTATACGTAAAGCTAGATATTTGTAGAAATATCTATATTGATATATAGCTATCTATTTATATAGCTAGATATATATCTATGCAGTAACATACATTAGATAGATAGATAGACTGTATATAAGCCTGCAAGTCTTGCACTTGAAGCAGCTTTATGATGTCATTAAGGCTCGATGGTGACACGCGCACCCGGAACAAGGATCACAGGTTGTTAGCGGCCATTTTTCCATCAGTCTCCACTGGAGCTAGAAGTGAGCAGACAGATACTCCTATAGACGCTGCTGGAGCCAGATCATTTGTCTCTGTGATGGACAACGTTTGAAATTCGCCCTTAAGCGGGATACGGCAGCCTACAACAGTCAAATTGATCGCTGCTTATCACTTCTTTTGTGGTAGGTACAGTTATTCCAGATAGGGGAATGGGTAGGTTAAGTTATTCCAGGGAGGGGAATGCTTATGGGCAAGGCATTATGCTTGATCGGAGGCGGATGAAGTGGCAAAAAAGGCTCGGCCTACACCATGACCATGCAATCGTCAACCCAAAGTGAATATGAGCCACACAGGTTGGTTGAAATAGCGCAACATGAATGATGGAACCTGGATCCAAGCGTCCCAGGATGCATTGCAGCGAAAACGTTCAACAATGTTCAGCGTGACCAATGTTTCTATCTTGGAAAATGAAATTGCATGCTGTATGGAGTGTTTTTGATATATCTTGTCTCAGGATTTGCTTGCAGTCCTACCATATCCCACAAAATGCAGAAGTGCAGTCAATGCAGCTTTTTACCTAAAATGGTAAAAATTGGTCAAAGCCTCATGCGGTTTATTACCTGTCCCTGGAATAACATCAATGGCAATTATAAGAATAATGCTGATAATAATACAAATTTTGTATGTATGTTTTCAGCCCTACAAAACCATAACTATAGAAGTTTAAATTTATACGTAAAGCTAGATATTTGTAGAAATATCTATATTGATATATAGCTATCTATTTATATAGCTAGATATATATCTATGCAGTAACATACATTAGATAGATAGATAGATAGATAGACTGTATATAAGCCTGCAAGTCTTGCACTTGAAGCAGCTTTATGATGTCATTAAGGCTCGATGGTGACACGCGCACCCGGAACAAGGATCACAGGTTGTTAGCGGCCATTTTTCCATCAGTCTCCACTGGAGCTAGAAGTGAGCAGACAGATACTCCTATAGACGCTGCTGGAGCCAGATCATTTGTCTCTGTGATGGACAACGTTTGAAATTCGCCCTTAAGCGGGAGACGGCAGCCTACAACAGTCAAATTGATCGCTGCTTATCACTTCTTTTGTGGTAGGTACAGTTATTCCAGATAGGGGAATGGGTAGGTTAAGTTATTCCAGGGAGGGGAATGCTTATGGGCAAGGCATTATGCTTGATCGGAGGCGGATGAAGTGGCAAAAAAGGCTCGGCCTACACCATGACCATGCAACTCGTCAACCCAAAGTGAATATGAGCCACACAGGTTGGTTGAAATGGCGCAGCATGAATGATAGAACCTGGATCCAAGCGTCCCAGGATGCATTGCAGCGAAAACGTTCAACAATGTTCAGCGTGACCAATGTTTCTATCTTGGAAAATGAAATTGCATGCTGTATGGAGTGTTTTTGACATATCTTGTCTCAGGATTTGCTTGCAGTCCTACCATATCCCACAAAATGCAGAAGTACAGTCAATGCAGCTTTTTACCTAAAATGGTAAAAATTGGTCAAAGACTCATGCGGTTTATTACCTGCCCCTGGAATAACATCAATGGCAATTATAAGAATAATGCTGATAATAATACAAATTTTGTATGTATGTTTTCAGCCCTACAAAACCATAACTATAGAAGTTTAAATTTATACGTAAAGCTAGATATTTGTAGAAATATCTATATTGATATATAGCTATCTATTTATATAGCTAGATATATATCTATGCAGTAACATACATTAGATAGATAGATAGATAGATAGATAGATAGATAGATAGACTGTATATAAGCCTGCAAGTCTTGCACTTGAAGCAGCTTTATGATGTCATTAAGGCTCGATGGTGACACGCGCACCCGGAACAAGGATCACAGGTTGTTAGCGGCCATTTTTCCATCAGTCTCCACTGGAGCTAGAAGTGAGCAGACAGATACTCCTATAGACGCTGCTGGAGCCAGATCATTTGTCTCTGTGATGGACAACGTTTGAAATTCGCCCTTAAGCGGGATACGGCAGCCTACAACAGTCAAATTGATCGCTGCTTATCACTTCTTTTGTGGTAGGTACAGTTATTCCAGATAGGGGAATGGGTAGGTTAAGTTATTCCAGGGAGGGGAATGCTTATGGGCAAGGCATTATGCTTGATCGGAGGCGGATGAAGTGGCAAAAAAGGCTCGGCCTACACCATGACCATGCCAATCGTCAACCCAAAGTGAATATGAGCCACACAGGTTGGTTGAAATAGCGCAACATGAATGATGGAACCTGGATCCAAGCGTCCCAGGATGCATTGCAGCGAAAACGTTCAACAATGTTCAGCGTGACCAATGTTTCTATCTTGGAAAATGAAATTGCATGCTGTATGGAGTGTTTTTGATATATCTTGTCTCAGGATTTGCTTGCAGTCCTACCATATCCCACAAAATGCAGAAGTGCAGTCAATGCAGCTTTTTACCTAAAATGGTAAAAATTGGTCAAAGCCTCATGCGGTTTATTACCTGCCCCTGGAATAACATCAATGGCAATTATAAGAATAATGCTGATAATAATACAAATTTTGTATGTATGTTTTCAGCCCTACAAAACCATAACTATAGAAGTTTAAATTTATACGTAAAGCTAGATATTTGTAGAAATATCTATATTGATATATAGCTATCTATTTATATAGCTAGATATATATCTATGCAGTAACATACATTAGATAGATAGATAGATAGATAGACTGTATATAAGCCTGCAAGTCTTGCACTTGAAGCAGCTTTATGATGTCATTAAGGCTCGATGGTGACACGCGCACCCGGAACAAGGATCACAA